>NC_133974.1:53731453-54033016 GCF_047716275.1 Strix uralensis | reverse complement strand
TCAACTGGCATAGGGGTCAACTGTACAGAAAGGTTGACAATATTCAGCCTATGTGTTGAACTGCATAACTTCTATGTAGATGGGACAATGTCTTCAGCCAAATTTCTATATTTTTTTTATTGCCTGAAATGAAAAAAGGGCCTTATAATGCAAAGTGTCAGGCAACCTTAAGATCAGGCCATGGCGGTAGTCTGCCAACTGTAATATTTTCAGATGAGCAGGCTTTGTTAATTCCCAGTAGGCTTACTGAGAAGATGATTTGGGGGAGTCATTAAATTATACTATCTTTCCAAAGTGAAACTGAAGGTTAATTAATTCTGCAAAAGAGGTTCATGATTATATCTTACAGAATATGAATAATTACCATACTAGTCTGCTTTTCTTGATTTGCACCAAGTGAATAAAATGATCTTTTGCAAAAAATTATAAGGAAGACTGTTTTTCTAGTGATATAGTAGTCATTTAATAGGATTTATTTAGTGGATTTAGCTTATAAAATTTGGGAAGCTTTGAGAAGCTAGAGTTAGACTGTTTGATCATGTGTTTGTTGATCCAGTGACTCAGTATGAAATGTATTTGATCTTATATCTATGAAACTTATTTCTCTAGATAAGTCACAGATTGGTGAACTAAGTTGCATATGTTTGCATTTGTCATTCTCTAGTGTGCTTGGTGAAGTTTGACTAAACTAATGACCTCTACCACTTTTTCCACAAAATAAAATATCTTTATAATTCTTCTTTGCTATTTTCCTTATTGAGCAGGAAGGATCTATTTTCCTACAAAAATATTACTGGTTTCTAGCAGAAAAAAAAGGGTAAAAGAACACCGTGAAGTGAATCTTTTCTCAATATAAAAATATAAGCCTATGTTTACTAAAGCATGACTTTAAGCCTAGCTAAGATGTGTTAAAATCTGTTCTTGATCATATTGAACCAGTAATGAGGACAAAACACTACACCAGACAGTCAAGTGTTGGCTGGGTGTTCATTGTTATTTCTCATCACAGAGAGCAGCAAGGTTACAAATCTGAAAAAACAGCAGGTAGTATGAACCTACCAATTTCAACAACTTTATAGTTGTCAAAGTGTATAATAAGTATCCAACCTGATAACTGTGGTTCTTTTTAGAATAAGCTTTTCTACCTAGGAAGGGTGCTTTAAACCCAGTGTAATACCCTCTGATATCAGTGGAATTGAAGCACATGCTGTAGTCCTATGATGAATTGAGGTGAGTCTATGGATAGCCTCAGACCCTATCCTCAGCCTGGGTCTTTTCAGGTAGGCTCTGTCTCACAAGTTCCACATGAATTTGCAGGACTGAGTTTCAGCATATTTTGAAGTAGTTTGCAAAGGTTTTCAATACTACAAGGCATCAACTAGAACCCAATTACCTTTAAAACATGAGATTTCATAGTACTGCATGTTTTCCTGCATCTGATTGTCTGACATCTAAGATGTGAGGATGAGAAAGTGAACAGATAATCCTCAGATTTGCAGTGCTAATTTTGTATATACAAGGTAAGACTAGCTGGTAGGTAAAAGGGAAAGGCAGTAATTTTGCTTTATTTCTCAGAGAAAGTGGAGGAATGTATTTTCAATGTATTTTCAAGGAGTTTCAAGTTAGCAAATAATCATCATTATGGAACATTGTTCTCTAAAATTACAGTAGAGAGAGCACTGAAGAATGTAGGAATGGTTTGTATTTGTTGTGTAAATGGACATTTTAACCTTATGCTGGACTTCTAAGCTTTAGATCTTTTTCTCAGGTACACTAATATCAAATGACAAGTAATTCCTCTGTTATCAATAGTGTTTACATAGTAGATTGCATGGTGTAATTCATCTTGCACTCAGGCTTGTGGCATTCACTTTTAAAAAAATATCATTTTCAGAGCAACCAGATACGAATATTTGGCAATTTAGTTATTTAAATGAGCTATTTAACAGGCAGTTTTCCAGAATAATAAGGTAAGACCATCCATGTCTGTGTCATTTTCAATTCCTTGAGTGCTTTAGGAATATAACCTCACCAGGAGTCATATTTTGAATATTTCAATGACAAGTGTGACAAATGCTGAGAGAGGGAACCCTTTAATCACAACAGAAATTGATTGTGTTCAGTAAGTCCATTAAGATATTTTTCACGTTCCTAGATGGTCTCTTGGAATAACTGGTCTTAACTACAGACTTTTTAGAAATAATGGCTGTGTGTTACTTTTCCAGGTACCCCGACAGATTAGTTCACCTTTTGGATCTCAGAGAACAAAAATTTTTGCAGTATATGTTTAAGAGCCTTAGAATCCACAGCCTAAAAATTGAGTTTTAGGCTGAAACAGAGTAGACACTTATTAGTTCAGAAGACTACAGAATCATTTAGGGATAAAAGTACAGGGTGCTGCCTTCAGCAGCACATGAGCTTTTAGGATCAGAGCTAGGAAATCTTCTGGCATCAGTCAAAATTTTTCCTGTGATATCACTGGCTTTTAATACTGACATTAAGGCCCCAATTCTGAAGACATTTGCAATTGCTCATTTCAGGTGGATGAGCCCCACACATAATCATTGAAAATGTTCAGCTTCTTGTCTGCTCATTGTTCAACTGCCTATTCTCCTTTAGCCTCAATACAAGTTTTAGCCCACTATAACAGTATTCAAAAATCTGTTCTCTCTCACCTTTCTCATTCCCAGTCTACATTTTTTGTGTTTCTTTAGCAGAAGATCTTCTTGGAATTAAGTTTGGTTTCTGCAGAACACAGTGAACTTGTGCATGTTTTCTGCTAACACTGCTATGAACAAACACCCTCTTTCTTTTTCATTGGCTTTACCTAACCACGATTTTAGTATTCATGATTTGAAGTGTCAGGTTGTAAAATTCACATATAGAAGTCCTCTGTCTCCTTCTTTACAGAAAAAGGTCTCCTTCTTTACAGTAAAAAGCCACAATTGATTGGAAGTAATTTTGTTCTAAGTGTTTTTATGACTGATTGCAGGACGAAAGAGGAAACATATGAGTTGACTACTTATGGTATCTTGAGAGAAAGGTAGCTGCTCCTTTTGTTGTCATTTTTTTGCACATCACTGACTGCTCTTAGGTGAGCTATAAAATGATGATACAATTATGCACAACAGTAATACAATCAAGCTGAAATGTTTCTCAAAGGTGGCTCTGTGTTAAAGGTAGGGCTCCCCGCTCTTTGAAGCTCTGTAAATGGTCTGCTCCACTTTGGGCAGTTATTGTTAGAAATGTTAGCAGAGATTTTGCTCCAGCTGAAAAATGCTGTGTAGGCAGATCTGCTATAGGAGTGCGAGCCTGGGCCTTCCTTTATAGTTGAAAACAGATTGGAAGAGGAAAGGAACATTTCTTCCTGTGGACCCACTCTGCCCTCCTGGCAGGAAGCTCTTTGCAGCTGCACTGCTGGCCACCTGTGACAGCAGTGCTCAATAGCTGGATATCCTGTTGTACAGCTCTGCTTCTCAGCCATGCAGGATAGCTATGTGGAAAGTAAATTGTGACTTTCCAGGGTTTTAAGCACGCCAAGATCAGGTATGAAAAAAAGGATGCTGGAACTTGCTGAATCCCAAATCTTTTTGGCACACTGCAAATAATGTGTGTGTGCATGTGTGCATGTGTGTAGGAACAAGACACAAAGATGTATTATCTCAGCTATGGTTTCAGATCCTCAGCAAGCTATTGAGGAGCTAACAGCTAGGGAAGAGCAACTGAAATGAGTAAACATAAAAACTAGCCACAAAATCCCAGTGTTCAGCTGGAAAATACAAATTGCTTCACATAAGAATTTCTGTTAAAGAACCTCAGTATTGGCCCTTCTCCACTCCTTTGTGCAGGGAAAGTAAAATCAGATCATGTGATTTCCTCCCCCAGAGATGTGGGACAGCAGAAGAAGTGGGATTTTAAAACAAAGTCTGGAAAACCTTTCTTAGCATGAATCACAGTTTGAGATCCTGGTAGATTTTTTTAAAGGACTTTACACAGGTGAAGGCATTCTGTATATCCTAGGGCCTAAACCTTCTGCCTGAAAGAAAAAGGAGGGAACAGATTATATATTTATAGTGGTTTTCTTTGAAGTACTGAGTCTTGCCTTGCAAGTAAGAGACAGACTGCCTTGCCTTGTGTCTTTTGTAGTCTAATAACTCCTATACTTTTATGGTAAGTTAAATAAGCCATAGGATTCCTGGAAATTTAAAAGTTGAATGGATGGGCATACTGTCACTTATCCTTAGACTCAATTCCATCTGACAACTAAATAAACATGGACTAGTAATACACCACTGTACCAAAGATGTGTTCACCTTTTTTACAGGAAGATCATTGACACTGAATTTTAGTGAACCTTGCTATCTAACTCTTTTAGATCTTTTTGAAAGCCCATCCAGAATGAAATCTGTTTAAATGAACATCAAATCTGTGTGTAAAACTAGAAGATAAACACACTTACAATGCCTATGTTTTGGGGGTTTGCTTTGCAACTTTAGACATACAAACTTAGCTTCCTTAAATGCATTTATTGTTATACACTGATGAATGCAGCAAATGTACATATAGAATTCTTCCATGTTTCTGCACATGGGATATACTAACTATGAGGTGGTTGGGTGTCACTGAGGCTGACAAACTGTTATCAAGAACTTATCATGAATTTAAGAAAAAAACCCACACAGTTTTCCAGCACTAATAGCTCCAATAACAGGGACCACAACTCACAATACAGTAATATTATGAGATATGCCATTGTACCAGAGGTTTTCTTCAAGGCTGGTGTAACAGTTGTAGGTGGTCAGTCACAGGTTAGTGTGTCTGAGTGCAAGAGGAAACTGACCTAAAAACATATTCATTCAAGCAGATTGAAACAAAAGTCACATATAGTAGATGTGCTCAGAGACAAAGGCACCCAGAAAATGTGTAGGCTCAGTGTCCTCCTACAAGAGATTCATAGCAGTGAGCACAGAAATTAGCTCTTCTTGAAACCCACCTTTGTCAATGACTTAAGACTAGGTATATTCTTTGTGAATAATGGAAAGGCATCAAAGAAACTGCTCACTCTGCAATTTCTCTCTCTAAGAGATTCTGAGAAGAACAAATAATATATTTGAATAATTTGTCATCAAAACAAATCTTGAATCTAGCTGCTAATTTAAGAAATTTAACATTGAGTGGTCAATCCTTTGCCTTGTCGCTCTTTCATAAACCCCAAATTAACCAAAAGTAGACCACTCCATCCTAGTGGAACACCCCTGAATTAACTGGACTTATGCCAGGGTTGCATTTGGCCATGCAACAAGTGTCAGCTAAAACAAAAGGGCTAGCAAATATCTCTAACATGATTTCATTACAAAATTCAGATGAACTTTCATGGAAAATGTTGTGTGGTATACTCACAGTCCCATTTGGCCTTCTTCACTTACTGCAGTAAAGTAGAACTAAATCTTGTTTTAAGAAACAACTGTCTTCTCTTATAACATGAGAAATATTAATTTGTGTAATATATATTAAAAAAATATTATTAATCAAAAAAATCTCATGTCTAGATTTTTTCCAGATGAGCAAACACTAGACTGGGATTTCTCAGCACTGATGGTCTCCCCTGTTAATTTCATTGAGAATGCCTTTGTTTTGTTTGCAGGAACTCATCTTTCTCCCTATGAGTATGTAAAAGGTCATATATTTCCACAGTGTCTCTGCCAAACACAGTCAAAAGAAAAGGTCTTTTAAATCACAACATGCTTGCGTTCAAGAGCTCTGGTGCTCCCCAAGACTGCTTATTTTGTTGCTTCTTTTCTCTTTTCTTATTTGTTACTGAAGTTAAAGTAAAAATTATAATCTTAGGCCTGTTGATTCACTTGTCCTTTTCTTGAGAAATCCTGTTTTCTTCTTTGAAGAGCCCTGAGTGCTAAGTGTTCCTTGGCAATATGTGTGCAAGCCTAGCTTTGCTGTGAACTTTACCTAGGTATTAGGATTGTCTCTTTTACAAGTCCTACAGCTGATAAGAATAATTGTTGCCCCTATGTCTGATTAGAGTACATAAAAGAAAACAGGACATCACTCCATAATAATGAATAATGACTCAAGGACAATCACAGGTTAAGAGTAGAAATATTGTTATTGTATATACACTGGTAATTAGGAACTACAATGCAAGGAACCCCTGAGGAATATCATAGTCTTTTGATGTTTATTAATGCATTTACTACTATTATTATTTTGTATTACTTAGCTAATTGTGTGTCAAAACGTCTCAGAAGAGTATACTATTGGCTAGATTGAAGTTTTGTCCTTTATAGAAAGATACACCAATGCTCCAGAGTCTCCTTCGATGCCAAAGCAGCACTCATTATCACCTTTTCCCCAAAACTGGTTAGACAGCTGGATCATTCACCGCATTTTATCCGTACATATTAAAGTTGATGAGGTCCAGGCATAATGCTATTTCAGTATCAAAGAATCTTGTTTTTTTAACTACCATAAAGCTTTTATTCCAAGCCAAATGTTCTGTAGAAAAATTCACAGGTTGAGAAAAAAATAGGTCAGATTTGTTTCTTTGAACATGAATAAAATGTTGTGTAGCAGTTGTAGCAGACACACAGACAAAGATAAAACACATCTCATAAAGATCATGGTTTTCAAAATCACTGAGATGCATAAAAGCAGATTTTCCTTCTCAGTAACTACAAGTTCCAGTCTTTCTCTAAAAATTGTTATGTGGTATTCCTGCTAAGCAAGAGGGCAGATAGTTATCACACAGTCCATTATGGCTCCCACAATTCCACCCCATGAATTTCAGTTAGGAAAAAAAATTGGAGACATAGAGTATTATTCGAGGGTCAGACTGAGGTTATGCTGTAAGAAAGGAACACTGACTGCATGGTGTTTGAAGCAGAGGAAAGGATAATTCAAAATATTAATGCAAGACAAAACCTGGTCATTGCATAAGCATGTGAGCAAAACCTGGTATCAGTAGAGCCCATGAAATGATTGAACATACATCTACAGGGCAGGTCTGAAGAAGTTATCCTTTTCTGGTGATGAGTGGCTTTTTGTTTTAATTCCATGAAGTATTCTCCCCTAGTCTGAGCGTACATCCTGAGGGACCATTTTCCAAGGAGTCCCTTGGAATCCAGGTAGTCACTTTATCCCTTGCAATCAGGCATGCAAATTAGGAGTAACCAGAATAATAGCAAAAAATATTGAAATTTTGCTATCTTGACATGGACATCAGTTAAGAGAATATACTGTACAGTAGTGTTAGTCTTTTCTAATCTATACAGGGACTGGAACTGAAATAAATCCACCTAGCGTCACAAAATTTTTCCTTTAAATAATGTGTGGTTGTATTGATGTCCAGTAAAACATTTAAAACATACATGCTTCCTATATCTCCCGACATCTCTATTCAAGGACTGTCCACTGAGTCTATTAGTTTTTCACTGCCCTTTCTCTAGAACCAATCTTAGGCCTCTATGACTTGTGAGAGGCAGAATAGAAAAATATATACAAAAATTTCAGCTTTAATTAGAATGCAGTTTTTTAGACTTTTCCTGGTATTTGTGTCATTATTAGTGGAAAAGGGTAAGTATAACTTTCCCATTGGGATTGGAAGAAGGGAGGGGACTGAAAGCAAGACATTTATTTCCTGGAAATTTTGAAGGTTTTAAAATTCATTTTCATTCCTCAGTGGGATGAAAATGAACCATGTTGATATTTACATAGAGAAAAAAAATTGAAGAAGGGCAAGAAGAGTCAAAGAAGGGTTGATAAAGACATACATCTGGTTCTGCTATGACTGGAGCAATTGTCTTAACCATCAGATTGACAGTTACTTCATTTGTTTCTTGACTGATACCCTTTTCCTCCATAGGCATAACCTATTATTTGTTGCCCTATGGCATAACACAGCTCTAGTACCAGAACTGTCCCATTCTAAAAGATATAAATAAATAAATAAGTAACACTAGTAAACCTCATGAAAACATTTATGTTAGTCACATCAAGGGAATGAAATGGTAATACTGGGCAGCAATATGGTGGATATTCAAGATGTCTGACATTGGAACAGCTAAATCAAGTCTACTGATGGTTTAGTCAAGGCAGACTGGAGACCATTCAACCCAAGGACTCTAGCCTTCTTCTGTTTCTGCATTTTATATTTTTAATATAATTTTTCTAGTTCAACACATTCTCCTTTAGCGCATGTCTACACTAAAGTAGACAGGCCACATCTCACTTAAGGAGCTTTCTGAACTGATTTGGCTTAAACTAGCTCTCTGTCAGAAGACACATAGCCATGTTCATATGGCACTGTGGAGGTTCAAGCATGCCCACAAAGACTATAAAAATGGGCTTGTTTTGTGCATGGTGTCATTTTCAAAGAACCTCTCAGGTGTAAAACCTGTTTTCATCAGTATTGCAACATGGTGACAGGAAATCACAGGAGGACTCTGTTCTATCAGTCTTTTTGCCCCTTGCTGGCTCTTCCTGCCTTCTTGGTTTAGCAAAGTATTCACCTGTCTTTTCCAGGCACTGTCAGTGAGTAGCACACAGAGTATTTTGTGCCAGATCTGCCAGAACTAGACTGGAAACTGCACTCTCTTTGAGATCAGGAGCTTAAACAGTACTGTTCTGTAGGTAATGAGGGTTTGGGATACAAAGGGCAAATATAAAAGCAAGCAGATTTCTTTTCCTGTTCTTCCTTGTAAATAGGCTTGAATCGCAGGCCCAAAAATATCTTTGACTTTAGATTTCATGGCTGCTTAGTTTCAGGGGGAAAGGTCCCCAATTTCAACAAATTATGATAGTTTTTCATCATTTTACAAATAAGATGATAATCATAAAACCCCACAAAAGTGCTACCAATTTGGCTGAAGCTATGCATCAAAATTTAAATATACCTGTCATGAGACTACACATCTGCTGAGAAAATCTAACAGTGATAGCTCTATCTTATTTAATGACTCAGACATGTAGTTATGAGACTCACCCAATACAAAATCAATAATTTATACAAGAAATCCTGCATGTGTCTCTCCTAACTACCAAATAATAGATGAAAACTGACAGATAAAAGCTCAACTTCAACAACATCTCAGAGAAAGATACTATGTATATGCAGGGTATCAGTTAAATCTGTTCTCCTGAGTATGTACTATGTGATGATTAGAGCTTGAAGAAAAACTCAGCTGAGGAAAAAAAAATAAATTAATCTTTAGCTTTGGGTAGCAATAAATTAGCTTAGTTGGACTCCAAATAACAGGACAAGAAGGTCACAGGATTATTTAAGAGGCAGTCATGCTTCTTTCTTTCAACCTCATTTAAGATCACATTGGAAACCTGCAGGGGATGTTACCAATAAAATGTCTGGTCCACTCTGCAGTCAGATTCTGGGGCTATAGAGAAAGCCAGAAAGCAAGCACGAGACTGTTTCCTGATGCCTGCTGTAAAGGGCACTCTCCTGGGACTGCATCTAGGTCCCTGTTCCCATGGATTTTTCATTGAGCAATCTTTGGATAAAATGCATAAGCAATGTTTGGAGCAGCATCTAAATGCCAAGCTCTCCATTTTCAAATGTATCTACTTAACCAGGGGCTGCAGTGTCATGCATTCACTCTTGGGCTCTCATGACTCTTTCATTACTGGCTGAACTTTGTCTTACCTTCAGCAGCAAGGGTGCAGATCCCCACTTTCTCGCCCCTGCCATCACCTGGACCATAGTATATCCTCCTGAGAAATATGAATGTGGACCTCTGCACACTTCAGAGGAGGCTGAATCCCCACTTGTTGCATTAGTACTCTGACCACTGGGTGACTATGAAAATGTGGGCATTTCTCTGCCAGCTGTGATTTCACATGAAAGAGAACATATGTCTCTTTGATGCTGAATTGTGCTGGAGTTGTGTATCAGCCCATATTCCAAGACAGGGTGCCTCAGAGAAATAGATGCTTAAGTACACAGCCAGAACAGAGGACAAACCAGGAATATGTGCACCTACCAGACTCCAAAATCAAACTGTACTAGCCTTGCCCCTTGTGGCGCTTGAGGTGTTGCTTCTGGGAGCCATTCCTCCTAGATCCTGCAAATGGGGCTATGTAGCTTTTTAATGATTCTATTCAAACCAGGCGTCTGACCTGAAACTGGAGCTGTAAAATTAACAGTCTGTCTGGTCTACTCTTAGGGGGCTTGTGTAGCCAGGTAATGTTTTTAATGATTCTCTTTCTTGGAATTAGAAAACAAATTTCCCTTAAAGTGAGATTTGCCACAGTTCCTTAGGAGACCAGAAGCCCACAGGAAGTGGTTTATTATATGAAGCAAAGGAAGACAGAAAACATCAGAAACTTGTTTTAGTTTGCAGTCTTCTATGGAATTTCCTTTAACAGTTGCAATCCAAAAAGAAAAGCTCTCAAGCTCTTGAAGTATCTAAGCTTACGGGACTTTTTCCCTTTGTCACCTGAATTTGATATTCTATTTAGATCATGTTGGCATCACCTTTTCAAACAGCTTGTGTTTTGTTTGACAAGTTCATTTTTAGCAGACAAGAAAGAAATCAGTAAGTTCTCTGTCAGGGCACCCCTTGCTCTGTGTCTGCTGTCAGTGGAGAGAGTTCCCCCACATCTTCCCAACTCCCTGTCTTCTGACCTCTTCATCTCACCGTGTACAAGCAGAACATCTCCTTGGTCCAATTCACAGATCTTTTTTTCACAGATAGTGCAGTTCAGTTCATGATTATACATTTTCTTAGAAGATGCATTTTTTTGTTGTTGTTTTCCTAATCAAACTACATTAATATTTTACCTCTGCATATCCCTATCTTTTGGTGGTTTTTGTTTCCCTTGAATTGATCTGATTTCCTAGGAACATAATCATCCAGAGCAATTGAAGAGAATTATTGTATGTCTTCTGAGCCTATGTCAAACTTTATTAGTACTCTGTGGCACTGATACCCACCGTGCTTCTAGCTGAGGGCTAGGAACCCATACAAGAGGAGTGGGTTCTCCAGTATTTGATATTTGCCAACAAATAGCTACATTTCATGTCTGCTTGTGACCATCTGCTTTGGATAATATCAGTATCTTAGTTGAAATTGTACCTACAGGACAGAGGAAGACTGTTCACTTAGAATAGAGGTTACTTTTTAAACAATATTTTTTCCAATATTGAAAACCCATAATGTACAAAAAGTTCTGGAAAACCAAGGCCTGAATTCTACAGTTGTGCACTACTTTCCCACAACTGATAATAGAATAGAAAAGTAAATAATAAAAATATTTCTCTTCTCTGCTTATCATAATTCTGGGGCAGCCAACACAAACTACTAATAATAAGGAGGCTCAGGGGAGACCTTATTGCTCTCTACAACTACCTGAAAGGAGGTTGTAGCGAGGTGGGTGTCGGTCTCTTTTCCCAAGTAGCAAGTGATAGGACAAGAGGAAATGGCTTCAAGTTGTGCCAGAGGAGGTTTAGGTTGGATATTAGGAAAAATTTCTTCACTAAAAGGTTTGTCAAGCATTGGAACAGGCTGCCCAGGGAAGTGATTGAGTTATCATCCCTGGAGGTATTTAAAAGATGTGTAGATGTGGTACTTAGGGACATGTTTTATTGGTGGACTTAGTGCTAGGTTTATGGTTAGACTTGATGATCTTAAAGGTATTTTCCAACCTAAACAATTCTATGGTTCTAATAAGAGAGCTCTGCAGTTCACTACAACATAATAGAAAATGCAGGTAACTGCATTAAGCCTATGAAAAACCTCCTGTTTGTAGCAAGATCACTAATAATGAAATTCATGCCCACTGTGAGTGGCAAGAAGATGCTGAAATCTGGTGTGGAGATTGTATTTCATTATATCTTGATACAAGATTAAGATCTTACTTGTACTGCTCAGGGCCTTTAACATTAATGTCAAGAGAATAATTTTATTGTGAGAGTAGACCAATTGTATGGACCAGTTTCTTTCCTGTGAGGTTTTTAAAGCAAATGACAAAACCTGGTTATCAAGTTAAAAATCAAGCTACAAAATTCACACTTACCTTCAGAAATAAATAAATTCAGCTCATGATTAGAAAAGACAAGACTATTCAACACTCAGTGCCTTCTGTTGGAAACCAGACCACTTACTTGGATTTAGGAATACAACTTTAGGAATCCTACTCTTTTAAATGTTTGCTGGTGTGTTTTGCAGAGCAGTTCATCTGTTTTGTTTCTGTGAGTAACGAGTTCATCTCTTCATAGCCTTCATATAAACATGTGGGTTTGGAAATAAATGTTATTCACTAAAAGAATACACATCAACACAAGCACCTTCTATATCAGCCATATCTCTGCTGATTGTATGGAATTAAATCAATTTAAGTATATTTAACTGAACTATATTTAAGATTTACAGGGAACTGCATTGAGACAATAATCATATGAGTACTAGTGCCTACTGAGATCTCCGTTTAATTGTTTCAAGCCTCTCAAACACAGGGGTCACCATGGGGAAACACATTTTTATTTGCCTTTGCTTCAGAGAGGATGAACAATTGAACTGCGTTACCCCAGAGGTAGAATACTGACAATATTTCCCAGTGGCTTAGTCTGCTTTGTAGACTTTAATCCAAAGAGTTGACAGTAAATTCAAGACCACTGAAAGCTACACAAGGTGGTTTAAAAATTGCTTATATTAAGGCACCTAATATTGAGAAAGAAAACTTTTTTTTTGCTGTTTATTGAGTTTGAAATATATACAAATAATGTTATTTCAAAGGTGCTAAACTCTGTTTCGGTTAGATGCACACTGACATTTCAGAGATATAAGGAAAGTCAATTTAGCTAACTTATTTTTAAAACATGCCTTTTATCTGACTTGGTATAGATATGCCATTCTGAACTTAGGGGTTTTCACTCCATGGCAGAAAGGGCAGAGCCTGAGTAAGAACTGCCCATTCCTCTTCCCTTCTGCCTCACCTATTGATTCCTATCATCATCTTCTTTGCTTCCTCCTCAGTAGCACAAACATAAATTCAGTGAGATGACCTAAAAAGAGATTTTTCCTCCAACTTATTCTTAATATTTATTATTGCATTATGGGATAGAAATTAAACTGAGGACCAGAGTCCTTAAGATAACATTGCCACTAAAATGTTTCACACCATGGGACCAGATTCATCTGAAGAAGATACTTTCCCCCTGACCTTAGCTGCCTGCTCTACCCTCTGCCACAAATTAATGTTCCTCTTTTACAAGCTGATGTAATCTCCTCTCCTCTCCTCTCCTCTCCTCTCCTCTCCTCTCCTCTCCTCTCCTCTCCTCTCCTCTCCTCTCCTCTCCTCTCCTCTCCTCTCCTCTCCTCTCCTCTCCTCTCCTCTCCTCTCCTCTCCTCTCCTCTCCTCTCCTCTCCTTTTTCTTTTTTGACACTCTTCTTGAAATATGTCATCCACACAAAAAAGAAGGTAGAAAACTAGATGAGGAGTAGTCTGAAAAATAACATGCAGTTGGAGAGATAGGGAGTGTTTAACTCCATAGAGACAGTAAGAGTACACAGCACTCTCTTCCTCTCAGAACACTCTTCTTATTTCCTGGGCTTTGACACTGATGGTGTCACTCAATGAGTCAATGACCCCATTAAAGACAGAAATCTAATATGTGTCCTGATCTGATATGATGAATTCCCTATCTGTCCTGTCTGCTCCACAGAGGTTTGGCCACAGCTGTTGAAATCACACCTGAATGTTCAGAGAAGCAGTTATAATAACAGACTGTGTATTTCAACTATACAACCAGCCTTTGGGCAACAAAGCTATTGGCAAACTTTTATCATGCTGATTTTTGCCATGAACTTAACTTGACTTGGATTCAGTTCACTCAGGCAATTTACAAACAGACTCTTGAAATTGTTCACTATGCCAAAAAGATTATTCTGCTTCTTCAGTATGGTTGTTTTAACAAAGTCCATTTAAGTGAAAACAAAACAGCAAAAATATGGCAGTTTTGGATGAAACATAAGACTTCATACTCTTAATTGAAGTTAGATTCATCCATCAAATGCCTTATGCAGATGTTAAATAACTACAAATAATCTGTGATTTTTTTTTTTAATTTAGAATGAAGTTTTTAAATACTTTTTTTCACCAGATCTTGATATATCTGCAAAATTGTCTTCTTTTCTTGAAAAGGAGACAGATTATTTTTGACAGAAAACTGGTGTGGAAAACTTGAGAAAAAAAAAATTCCTATATTTTATAGGGAAAATGCTTTTCTGACTAGCTAGAACTTCTGTGATAGCTTCCTAATTATATTTCATATTGTTGCATGAAGTGTCCTGAGAAAATTTCTTAACTGTTATAAAAAATTAGAAATATAAAAAATGTATTTTTATCAGTCACCACAGCCAATCACTTTCTTCCAAAGAAATAAAGACATCACAATGCTTTTAACAATTGGCTGTAAAAGTGGCGTCTTCTAATTCAAGAGCTCTATCTTTGCATATAATGGAACTGTGTATTTAGAATTGTATTTGGTTGGGATTATTATCTGACAGAAACAAATTTACTGCCTTGTTAAAACCTTTTAGCACAGCAGAAAGAGCATAACAGAGTTACAGTCTTTTCCATCTTGTATGGCAACAACTGGCTTGTTTATAAAATTTTGAGCAATTAAGTGCTAAGGAAGTCCACTTAAGACAACTGCATTACTGTTGGAGAGATGAAGTGTTTTGCGTGGCATTTTTTTCTTTAAACTGTAAGTGGATGATTAAGCATTAGAAAACATAAGTTCAACTTGACTTTCAGATTCTCAGATCTGAGTTTGCAGCACTAGCAGTTGCTGCATTAACTTGTAGCTTGTCCCAGTTGAAAGAAAATATCCACAGGCAGGTCTGTATTATAAAATGTTGTCAGTATAAATTTTTCACTTGCATTTGTGAACAAAATTTCACTGCTAAAGTCTTTTTTTAAGAAGAAATTTGCACTGGAAATGCAGTTCATTTCACAATATGACTGTGGTCATTTAGGAAAGTGTCTTAACAAAGAAATCTTTTACAGGATTTTGCCAGTATAACTTTGCAGAAAAGTGACAGTGGTATAGATGAGCCACCAGAACTTCCCCAGGGCAGGCCTTTCATGGGCACTTCCTACAGTACTGTGATACTATAAAGGGGAGCTCTTTTCTTTGGGCAATGGAGAAGACTCAAGATGGTGTGTGATATGCAGTCCAAATAAAGCTGGTTAACAGAAAACTTTCTTATAAGTCTTAAGACCTAGTAGGTGTAGACTGTGAAAACAATAGTTCAAAACTTGTTCTTGTCAAAGCTGGGGTACAAGTATTCCCTGGCTTCTTTCAGTCACTTTCAGTCTTCCAGAAGCAAATGAATGAAAAATCACTGACTCCAGTCAAGCCAACTAAATATGGAGGTAATCCCAGCTTCCTCTGGATGTTAACCTCTGTCCATTCTTAGCCCTTTCCCTCTCATTTTGCAGCCAGAAAGGCCCTTTTCTCTAGGCTGCCTGTGAATAAACTCAGCACAGCTGTGCCAGCCATGCTCCAGTGCACGTCTTCACAGTGAGGGCCAGGCAGCTGTGGTCTCTCCCCAAAGAAGGCTGGCCATTTGGCCAGGAGCTTTGGAAGGAGGTATATAGACCACATCATGGAGAAAAATGCCAGCCACATGTGATGGCTGGGAAAATCAGTCTGGAAAGAGAATTAAGAGTACACAACCTAACAATGATTCCTTTAATACGCTGTGGATTGGTAATGTTTTTGAACAAAGTAGAAGAGAATAGCCTAGAGTGCCTGGGAAGGGGGAGGAGGAGGAGACAATGCCCTTATTGTCTTTTAACAAAAACAATTCTGAAGTGTACCTTAGCAAAACTCATGGCTTGAAATGTTTTTTCTTTCCAGATCGGGCCTGATGCGCAGCATGTTCCTCTAGTCTTCCCCCATCCTTAATTACATGTACACCCAAAGACTTTTGTGCTGAGTACATTTTACTACTGAAAGGAGAAAAAAATCATTAAATGTTTGAAAAGCAGATTGACAAGGATTTTTTTTCCCCCTGACTTTTTAAATGCTTTCAGCAGTGCTTCCTTATAGTCTTAGACAATGCCACTGACCCTTTTAGAAATCACTGTACACACTGAAGAGTGAAACTTTATACACAGTTAAAATGAAGTTTTTTGGCCAGATTTTGACAGCTGTTATTCTAAAACAATGTTTTGGCTCTGATCAAAAATATGACTTTATTTCCTTTTGGGTATTTACCAGGAGCCATATGACTCTGATAGATGTGGAGGAGGGGTGGGAGCAAGAGATCAAGAAGCTCTTTCAGCTGCTTTCCCAGTAGAGCTCAGATTGCAAAAGGAAATGACGAAGGAATCTCATTTATCCAAGGCTTTGGGTGTATAGTAGGTGGTCCCTGAGACACTATTTGAAGAGAGGTGAAACTCATGCGTTGCATATTTATTATCAAAGATGAGGTCCTGAACCACAAGATCAGGAGATGAGACTACGCTTTGAATTTCTACTCTTCTCTGTGAAAAATAAAAAGATATTCATGCACAGGGTGGTATTTATATCACTTTAGGAGTCAGAAGTTGAACCACCAGTAGGTTCATGAAAGCCCCAGGTGGACCTAAGGCAGGTGGCAGACAACCTGTGCCCTCACCAGCACTTTATATTACTTGCTCAAGTACCTAACTTTCCTTAGTAGGGCCTCAGCTTGGCTTTTGACCACAGGCAATTGCTGTGGTTGCTTTTGCCAAAACCTATTCTGGTTAGAGATCATATCAGTATAAGAGGTGTTTTGAGCACGTCCATGCTGGGCAGGCTGAGCTGTTTACTGCCTGAGTCTGTATGAGCTCTGAAACACAGCAGCATCTGAAAGGTGACACGATCTGAGGGGGCCTCGGAAAGCCTGCCAGGTTTCACCGGAAAACCATTACTGGCTGCAGCAGGTGGTAACATAGAAGTATAGAAATTATTTCTGCGGGGATTAAAATAGGGTGTTTGAGTACTAGCGTCGGTTGGGACTTCCAGAGGTGCAGGGATATAAAGACTACTGACGGTTATGGTATTACCTGCACTAAACCACACAGGTTTGAAATTCTCTTTTAAAGACCACTTTAAAATATGGAGCAAAATGCTTTCAGTTGCAGCTTTCAGATGAACTCTGATCTTTCTGGGACCTAACCCCATCAGGCTTTGTGGAATTTGTCACAGCTCTGTTAGCAATGAACTAGCTAGCTGAATTCTATCTCCCTCAAATACTGTAGAGGGGAATACGGCCACAGCAGCATTAATTCAGGTGTTTTCCACTGTCCTTTCCCCAAAATATGTCTGTTCTGAAATTCTCCACATCTAAGATGAACAAATAAATTCTGGATGTAGGACTCGGAATGTGTGTAACCATATATTCTTAGAAAATATAATGGAAAAAGGAAATAAACTGTTAGCTTTCTGCAGTAGGATGACAGCAAGGAAAGACTCCTTTAAAAAACAGTGTATGTATATGGTGCTTTGTATGTGTGTATATGTCAATATATGGATTTTTAGTTTGAAAACCGGATTTTAGGAGCTGTTGTCTTTTCCAAGTCATAATAAATGTAAAGAATTGAAAACTGTGGACAGAGGGGATATGTGTGACAGCCGTCAAAGACACATTCACCCACATGGAATATATGAACTATTTAACTGTTCCAAGGTCGCTATGATTGGTTGAATAATTCTGCAATGTACTTTACATGACTGAGCAGAAGTGCATGATATCCAAAAGGAAAAACACTGATTTTTTAAATTTTGAAAGAGTAAGATATCAACATGCTTTCATTCAAATTAAAGAAAAATTCAAAATCCATGAAGTAGTGAACAATTTTTAATGGAAAACCTCTCAGTGGATCCTATTAGTATTTTGGGAAAAAAAACTCCTTCTGAACTGGAAACTAGAATCATAAAATCATAGAATCATAGAATCATTCAAGTTGGAAAAGACCCTTGGGATCATCGAGTCCAACCATCAGCCCTACTCTACAAAGTTCTCCCCTACACCATATCCCCCAACATCTCTTCTAAACGACCCTTAAACACATCCAGGGATGGTGACTCCACCACCTCCCTGGGCAGCCTATTCCACTGTCTAACCACTCTTTCTGTGAAAAATTTTTTCCTAATGTCCAGTCTAAACCTCCCCTGTTGGAGTTTAAAGCTGTTCCCCCTTGTTCTGTCACTAATCACCTGTGAGAAGTGGCCAGCACCAACCTCTCTACAATGTCCTTTCAGGTAGTTGTAGAGAGTGATGAGGTCTCCCCTCAGCCTTCACTTTCTCAAGCTGAACAGTCCCAGCTCCTTCAATCACTCCTCATAGGATCTGTTCTCCAGGCCTTTTGCCAGCTTCCTTGCCCTCCTCTGCACTCGCTCCAGCACCTTGATATCTCTCTCGTATTGAGGTGCCCAAAACTGGACACAATACTCAAGGTGTGGCCTCACCAGTGCAGAGTACAGTGGGGCTATCACCTCCCTACTTCTGCTGGTCACACTATTTCTAATACAAGCCAGGATGCCTTTGGCTTTGTTGGCCACCTGGGCACACTGCCGGCTCATGTTCAGCTGCTTGTCAGTTAGAACCCCCAGATCCTTCTCTTCCACACAGCTCTCCAGCCACACCTCCCCAAGCCTGTAGCGATGCATGGGGTTGTTGTGGCCCAAGTGCAGGACCTGGCACTTGGCCTTGTTGAAGCTCATCCTGTTAACGTTGGCCCACCGATCCAATGTATCCAAGTCTCTCTGTAGTGCCTCCCTATCTTCATGCAGATCGACACTCCTGCTTAACTTGGTGTCATCTGTGAATTTACTGATGATACACTCTATGTCCTTATCAAGATCATCAATAAAGATGCTGAACAGAAATGGTCCCAACACCGAGCCCTGAGGAACACCACTTGTGACCAGCCGCCAGCTGGATTTAGCCCCATTGACCACCACTCTGGGACCGTCCATCCAGCCAGTGCTTGACCCAGCAGACCGTTCACTCATCCAGGCCATGGGCAGCCAGTTTTTCTATGAGAATTCTATAGGGAACTGTGTCGAATGCTTTTCGAAAATCCAAGTAGATAATATCGACAGTTTTCCCTCGTCCAATAGTCAGGTCATCTTGTCATAGAAGGAGATCAGGTCTGTCAGGCAGGACCTGCCTTTCATAAACCCATGCTGACTAGGCCTGATCCCCTGCTTGTCCATTATATGACTTTTAATGGCACTCGAGATGACCTGCTCCATGACCTTCCCTGGCACCGAGGTTAGACTGACAGGTGTATAGTTTCCTGGATTGTCCTTTCTGCGTTTCTTGTAGATGGGTGTCACATTTTGCCACCTTCCAGTCCAATGAGACCTCCCCAGTTAGCCATGATTTCAGGTAAATCATGGAAAGCGGCTTGGCAAGCACATCTGCCTACTCTTTCAGCACCCTTGGGTGTAACCCATCCGGTCCCACAGACTTGTGTGCATCCAAGTGGTGTAGCAGGTCTCTGACCACTTCCTCTTCAACTGTGCTGACCTCATTCTGCTTCCCCTCCCTATCTCCCAGCTTATGAGGCTGGGTGTCCAGGGAACAGCCAGTTCCACTGCTAAAGACTGAGGCAAAGTAGGCGTTGAGCACCTCAGCCTTTTCCTCATCCTTTGTTACTATGTTTCCCTCTGCATCCAATAAAGGAGGGAGATTTTCCCTAATCCTCGTTTTGTTGTTAATGAATTTATAGAAACATATCCTTAACAGCTGTAGCCAAGTTGAGCTCTAGCTGTGCCTTGGCTCTCCTAATGTTCTACCTGCATGACTTCACTACATCTTTATAGTCTTCATGAGAGACCCGGCCCCTCTTCCAAAGGCAATAGATTCTCCTTTTGTTCTTGAGATCCAGCCAAAGGTCCCTGTTTAGCCAGGCCAGTCTCCTTCCCCGCCTGCTTGTTTTACGGCACACTGGAACAGCCTGCTCCTGTGCCTTTAAGACTTTGCTCTTGAAGTATGTCCAGCCTTCCTGGACTCCCATATCCTTCAAGGGATTTTGTTAATCAATCTTTTGAACAGGTCAAATTTTGCCCTCCAGAATTCTAAGGTGGCAGTTTTACTAACCCCTCTCTTTGTTTCTCCAAGGATTGAAAACTCAATCATCTCATGATCACTGCACCCTAGACAGCCTCCAACATTTATTTCCCCCATAAGCTCTTCCCTGATTACAAGAAGCAGGTCCAGGAGGGCACCTTCCCTGGTCGGCTCACTCACCAGCTGTGCGAGGAAGTTATCCTCCACACATTCCAGGAACCTCCTGGATTGTTCCCTTTCTGCTGTGCTGTGATCCCAGCAGATACCCGTGAGGTTAAAGTCCCCCACAAGAACAATGGCAAGTGGCCGTGAGATTTCTCCCAACCATTTATAGAAAGCTTCATCCACCTCACTGCTTTGGTTGGGAGGTCTATAGCAGACTCCCGCGGCAAGATCTGCTTTATTGGTCCTTAACCTAATCCAAACACTCTCAACCCCATTATCACTATACTTGATTTCTGAGCTGTCATAGCATTCTCTGTGGGGCCACTCCACCACCTCTCCTTCCCTGTCTATCCCTCCTGAAGAGCTTGTAGCCATCGATTGCAGCACTCCAGTCATGTGAGGCATCCCACCACATTTCTGTTATAGCTACTATGTCATAGTTCTCATGCTGCATCATGGCTTCAAGCTCCCCCTGTTTGTTGCTCATACTGCATGCATTGGTATAGATGCACTTGAGATGAGCTAATGAATCCAACACCTTTTTATGAGTGTGGGCCCCATTCCCTACCAGACCCTTCTCAGGTGCTTCCACGGTTTCTAAACATTTTTCCCTTCTCTCAAATGAAGTGGCAGAGGGAGAGCCCTCACCAGTCCACCATCCTTAAAGTTTTGGCATGCTTCCCTTGAGCTTATTCCTAACAGGCCCAGTTATCTCCCCATCCCCCCTCATATCTAGTTTAAAGCCCTGTCAATAAGCCCAGGTAATTCCGTCCCCATAATCCTTTTCCCCCTCTCGACAGCTGCATATTTCTCAATATTCCTCAGTATTTCTCAATATTCCTTATTTCCCTCATTTTCAATACCTAATGTAAAATTTACCATCTAGCACATTGGAGCAATTACCAAGATTAAAAAATCAGCAATAAACCTAATGGACTACCTCTATTATTTTCAGAGATATGGTCTGCTGATGTAAGATTGGTAAAGATGCTTTAGTATCAGCTCTCCTCACTCCTCCATCTTTAGTGGAGACAAGACAGGAAAGAATTTACCCATAGCAAACAGGCAAGGACCTGACACAATGGGACAATGAAGATAGAATGGGTGACTGCTCTTGTTTATGAGTAACTCTTTAGAACATTGTCTGTTTAGTTCCTTACCTCTTAAACTTATAGTCCAATAAATAGATAAATTCAAACGATAACAATACTTCCAATTTATCCCCCTAATATATTCAAAACTAATTTATTTCTTGAAATTAAAATGAATAAAACATTGCTGAAGGGATTCAAACAATGCAACAATTCATAACAACTTTCTAGAAAGTGGAGACACTATTACCTACTCTCAAGCTCAACATTTTCTGGAAAGGATTAAGGAGCTTTTTAAAACATGTCTTCCTTCCTTCATTTGTCTTCCTTTATAAAGCTTGCATATTCTTTTCAACTTGGTAGGTGTCAGCTCTATTTTTTTTTTTTTTAGTCTTCTACTTTTTGAGAGAAAGACATCTAAGAGACTCATAAATGATAGTATTCCATACACAACACATTTTGACTGGATCTTTTTTTTAAGTCTGTAAAACGTGGAAATTACTAAATTGGCCAGGCCCAAGGTCCATCTAATCCAATATTTCATCTCAGAGGGTAGCCACTTCATGGTGGTTGTGAGAAAGAGGTATTGAGACTTCAGTGTAAACTATTACACAGGAAGAGTGGAATAATCTTCCCTTCAGGTAAATCTGACCTTTATGTCTATTAGTTATTACAATAATTAAACACAAAAGCACAAAGTGTAACTTTCCTCCTAAAAATAATCATTAATTGTAACACTGGCTTTTCCTGCTAGCCTTGTAAACTTCCAAACTCATATTCTGGAATTCCTGGGCCAATGAAATGTACACATGAGGTTTTTTCTCTGTTCTTTAAGACAGCATTCATTATTTTCACTGAAATACTGCATCAGTCTAAACCAACTGCTATATTCTTCATCTATTTTAATTTAGAAAGAAGAGAAAACTAGAGAAGTATGTGTTCTAGCTCTCCCTTACTCTTTGTCTTCTCTTCAAGTTATTTTGTAGCTTGTGATGACAGGGATCATAGTCTAAATGCACTTCCCATTAACAATGTAATTAGAATATCATGCCTTTTATTTTTAAAGGTACTTGGAATATTTTGTAAAATTCTTGGAAAAGAACTGTTGGAATAGTCATTTAAAAGGAAATGTTGAAAACCTTACAGCTGAAAAAACTTCACAGGCTCATTTCTCTTCCTGCAAGGATTTTATGGATTATTGTGGATTTCTTCAAAATGTCTAGTCAATAAAATAATAGGAGACTGTGACACTGGTTGAACAGTATAGGTAAAGCTCCAAACTGTGTAAAAAAATACTGAAGTAATTGCTTTATCTTTAACTTGTGAATGGCTATGGCTTAGGGTAAAATGCCTGAAACTTAGGATGGGTTAGCTTTTCTTGACTCTTATTCAAAAAAGTCAATTCTGAGTTTTTCATTCAGTGCAGACATTTTTTCGTTGACATTTTAAAGAATAAAATCAAATGTTGAGGTATTAAAGTTGCAGATTCTTGCTGTAAATTTTCATTCTGCTCCCATTTTTTTTGACTCTTGGGATGCAGAGGACAAAAAACTCTGTAAAGATGGCAGGAGTGATTCAACCTTTTATCCTGTCTACTATTTATCCATACAGGATGTGGGAATGACTTGTCTCTACATTTAGTTTAGAGAGCAATTTTTACCCTGAGGAAAAATTAACTAAGAAACAAACAAACACAAAAAGATAAAAAACCAAAAAGCATTGACTGGGCATTTAATAATGCATTATATTCTTTATAAAGTTTGAAATGAGAAACACCATTTAGGGGTAAGATACAATGGTATTTTGATTCCCTGGTAAAGCTTTCTTATAACATTGCTTGTAAACAGGCCTTGAGTGGACTCCAGGATAATGTCTAGTCCTCCTGAATAGAGGCTATTAATTATGATGCCATTCTTGGCATTTATCAAAACTTTGTTTAAGTAGCTATGTTAGGTGATGTGACTAAAGGCTAACCGCAGTGCACACAGACTCAGAAAAGATTGGGGGAGCAATGACAGACAGGGCAGGGGGAACCCACCAACCTCTTCAGGACAAAAAGAGCACCCCAACTTGGGTACTCATAGGACGGTCAAAGGATAATGATAGGACTGTTGTCCTGGTGGGAAAGTCACTGAGAGGAGTCAAGGGAACACCATGCAGACTAAAGGGTAAAATTGCCTCCAGGAGGATGATGATTATTGTGTGCCAGGAGAGTAAAATTTTGGACTTGTGTAAAAGTTATAGAAAGTTTGAAGGAGATGGAGGAAATGTGAGAGAGTTACGGGATGTTTAGAGAATGTTCAGAGTAATGTTTAGAAGATGTTTAGAGGAAAAAGTGGGGAAAGAGAGGGATGAGGGTGGATCAAGGGGGGAGAAGTATGGGACAATAGACAAAGAGAGTAAGAGGGATCAGTGAATTGCAAACATGCTGCTGGTCAATACATTTCTCTGAGCCTGCGTGTGATCACTGCAGTCTGTCCTCCACTCATTAAATCCTATTTCTAAGTGTTTCTCATGTGGATGCACTGTCTATTCTGTGTGTGTGAGAACATTAGCAAGCTACATGGTGAGTAGGGCAAGAAATCTGAGTGTCAGTGGTTGGAGTGGGCCCTCAAGGACTCATAGGCCCATGGACCAGCAACAGGAGGAAACCAGGGTCTGAGGGCCAGCAACCAGATAGACTGAGCATCCAAGGTCAATTGTTGAAGAGATGCATATTGTTTGTGTATATATTCCATTACTGTAAATTTTAGTCCTCTCCTGGCAGGATGGGAGGAGCAGGATGGGGCCCTCTGCACTCTTCATGTTTGTGTGAATGCTACTGGTACCAGGACTGCTCTCTGACTGCAGTGGATCTGTGTGAGCAGACATGTGTGTGCTGTGTGTGTATGTGTGTGTGTACCTACCGGGAACACCAGCCCAGCCACACACTGCTAGCTGTGATTGGGGCAGGAACCTGTTACATCCTTGCCTCTGTGGGGCCAGAAAAGGAGGGATCAGCTGGAACCTCCATCCTTCCAGGTTCAGCCAACTCTAACCAGTGACAAAGATGCAAGCTCTAGGCAGTCACTCCAGACCTTTAGTGTCCCTAATCCTAGAGGGCTTTCCTGACATCTGTCTGCAATTTAAGGTTACTATTTCCTGTTCTATCCACTATTGATATGAATATAGATCATTTTGTCTCTGCTTTTTGCTTCTTTGCCAGAGAACATCAAGGGAGCACAGACCATGTTTGGAGATCAGTGTAATTTAAGTAAGCACACAAAGATTGGGGTGGTTAACTGAAACGATCCACAGTTCTCTCCAGAGTGCTGTTGCCAGTTCAATGATATTTAATGTTTCCCAATGCACTCCCAGCATGACATTCTCTAAATTTAATAGACTTGGCCCATGTTGTATCACCTATTACTTAATACATTGAGCAGGCCTGGACTGAGGCCCAAGTGAAACCTTAGTGAACTCCACCTGTTACATCCCTCCATCCTGGCAACGAGTCATTCCCAGTTACTCTTTGGGTACACTAATCCAGCAAGATTGTATCCAACATTAGTTTCATCAATACCATAGCTCCCTGGTGTGGCTATGAGAATCACACTTGAGAGAGTATCAAAAACGCCATTAAAATCAGGATGTATGACACTACTTCTCCTCTGATGCCTCTGTCCTGTTATCCTGTCATGAAAAGGTATTAGATTAATTTGACAAAATCTGTTCTTGACAAATCTGTGTTGACTGTTACACAACTCCTTATGTTATGCTAAGAGCTGTTGCACTAGAGGTGACCCCAAGTCAGGGAGATGCTTCATAAGCCAATCAGCCAAACAGGACTGGAAGGAATTGCTCAATCTGCATCTTGATAAGCACTTTCAGACACTTTGTCAAAAAACTCCCTGGCATAGCATCCAACTCACTCCGTAATTGAAGCATTAGTGAAATATTTCGTGTGTTACAACTTCAGGACAATAGCACTTTGGTTAAGAGACAGACATAGCCTGTATGGAAATGAACATATGTAGTAACTTTGGATTGCTGCTAAATCAATACAGCGAATCTCATTTAAGAGTATAACTGTCCCAATAGCAGCAGCTATTGATGATTAGTATCATTAGGTTTTAATCAGCTTTCTGGAAACATCCCGATTAAATATATTTTTTAATTAAGTGTATTCCAGTTAAATTTTTTTAAAAAGTTTTAACAGTACCTCTTAATTTCTCTCCTATTGCTATCATTTTTAAATCTTTCTCAGTAATTGTTTTTCAATTTTGCAAAATTATTCTAGAATACAATTTGTTAGAAAGATGTAAAAATAAATTACAGTTGAACTTCATTACTGTAGAAGAATGTTTCTGTAATTCGTTTGCTGAATAAGGCCTGGGAAATATGGGTTTATTTCTTCCCTCTGCTACCAACTTCCTCTTATAATTAATACGGATAAACTGACAGGGCCTCATGTTACTATCATTTGCTATATTTAGAAAGTTTCATGCCAATGACAGGTTAGACCCATAGGCTTACCAAGACATGATGAAGGACAAACTCTGTTTGAGTAAAGTATTTTGGCTGGGGTAGACGGAGGTGTATACTTTGTGCAGAGCTATGATTTTATTCAGTCACCTCCCAGTTTTCAGTCATTTCCCCTTTAGGCCCAGGATAACTCTGGCCATGACCTAACCCCCTTTTTTTTAGGTTCATACCAACTTCAGACCAGTATTTTCTAAAAAATATGTTCTTTCTATGTATAGTTTCCTAAGATGATATCAATGCATCTAACTTAGGGGCCTAATTTAAGCACAGCTTAGTTGACATCTTCAGGGCCTGCCCCAAGAGAAGATGAGGTCATGAAGTTTGATTAGCATAGCATAACTGTCTTTGCTGAAAAACCAAACCACACTTAATTTATAGTTACATATCTATTAGGAAGGTGACAGGTACCGTGTGGTTCATGTGCCTTTGATCAAGGTTACAGTAGCATATCCTCAAATCTCTGTAGTCATAGGATGAACGGATGTGGCCTATGTTCCTGTATCTAAAGAAGTTACCCCAAAAGTCAGAGCCAAGGATGTGCTGACAAATGTGAATGTTATGTTTGCTATTCGCTTTCCCAGAACAGTGTGTGAGAAGCAGGGCTGACCAGCTCAATGTGAATTCTGTTTCTTGGGGGTGGTAACTTCATTTTTTGTGAATGGTTTTGAGGTTTCTCATGCTTGGTTGTCATTATTCTTCTTCTCTGGATTTTTTTAGTAGTACTGTGGTATAGCCCATCCACTGACAACCAGTGTCCCAGATTCATCTAGCATCATTAACTTTGTGGGAAGTGACAGTAGAGCATGTACTGTAGAGTCATTTCACTCGGCTCCAGCATTCAGAGGCACATGTACTGGCACCATAGATAGAGAAACCCACATGCAAAAATATTTCTGCAACTTGATCACTCTCAAATGTGAAAAGAAAAATAGGAAAGGGGAATGAAGAGGAGCATTTCCTATAACCGGTCAGTAACAACTATATGTCTTAGAAACTGCAGTCTTGTGATATCTTTGTATGACTAAAACTATAGCTGCATATCATAGTAATATTTTAAATGTTTAACAAAAAATTTTGTGTCCAAATATGTTTTATAAGGAACAATATGAATAAATTTTTTAAAAAAAACAAAATTTAAAGTAATTACAAGTTTTGAAAACCCCCAACTCACCACTTTCTGTACTATCCTGGAAGATAGTAGTAAGACAACAGGCATATCATTGGCTAACTGAGTGACTGCAGGGAAATACTAATTTTTTTTTCTCTATTTCTAATAAAAATGTCCATTGTTTATTCATTTTTCAGTAACAGATATTTTCCATGAAGTTCAGATTTCACTGTGAAAGCAGAAATCATCTCCCTGAATAACTCAATTTTCTAGCTATGAAGCTAATGTTTCCACAATTATTGTGTTATTAGAGTTGTGGGACACAGTGAAATAATAATTTTAAAAAATTGCATACATGAAAATGTTGAGTGGACATATCCAAAATTTTCCTTTTGTGCAGGTTCATTGTAAAAGGTATTGACCAGATCTGAAAGCACTCAGAGACATGAAAAAGCACTGAAAGATGCAGGGGAGCACAGGTCATAAAGGATATACAGCCTGAAGAATTCATCAGAGTATTACAAGACATAAATATGCCTAAGTTTGAGAAAACTAGAAATAATTATTTATCTGATGTACTGTTTATTATGAAATACTTTTGTACTTGAAACACATTTCCAGATCTCATCATCTGCTAATACTTCAGCTATTTGTCTTTCTTCCTTTATTGTTTGTCTCTCTAAGTCAGCTCAACATGTTGTTCATAATTGCTGACAGTCTCTCTGTCAGATGTACACTACATTCTTCCCAAATCTGCTTTTATCTTTTACACAAAATAAAGCTGGTCTTATTACAGCCTCTAATGGCTGTTAGCCAGATCTCAGAACCCAGCACTTCTGCATCTTCTTTGACCTGCTTCTCTGTTCATCCTCCCCTGTGACTCATTTCTCTGTAACCTCATCACAAAACCAAATACAATTATTTTCTTAATATGGATGACTCCCAGATGTGTACTCTAGACTAATTTGCTTCTCTCTAGACCAAGAGCTACTCAAGAAGATAGCTAAAATAGTTTCATCATCTCCCTCTCCACACCTTCCTTTGATAATGTTTCCACTGTTTATTTTTTCTATCCATAGCCTGCTAGTTCCCTCCCACTCAAACCCTTCTGTAGGTCTTTCTGCCTAGGCTTTGTCCAAGTATTACAGTCTCAGAAAAAATATGCCTAAAAATTTTCCTGTCTAAGCCTCCAAATAAGCATGCAACTCCTCCAAACTCAAACCATCTTGCATCTTTCCTTCTCCTTGATAAATATTATCATGTCAGACCCATTCTGAATGCTGCAATAAAAGACATTTTCTGCTATGATTATGTCACATCTCTGTACATTATTCCACTTGCTTACCCTTCTCCCTTATCAAACTCAAGCTGCTTGTCTTTACTGCAGAAGCCACTACCAGCATCTCTACAGAAACCTTATTTTTCATTTAAGACTCAGTGCAGATCCTATCTCTGTCTAGTCCTTCCAAAGCTGTTGCTCGGAGACTGGCTGGGCATCAGTCTGCTGGTGGGAGGTGTTGAGTGCTTGCCTTCGCATCACTTGGTTTTTTCCTCCTTTTTTCCTTCAAGTATTAAAGTGTCTTTATCTTGACCCATGAATTTGTCTCACTTTTCCAATGCTCCCCCACAACCCAGCATGGAAGGAACGAGCAACAGGTGAGTGCTTAGTTGCTGGCCAGGGTCAACACATCACATGCAGAAAAAGGAGTTTGACTTTTTTTCAAGAATTCCTTTGGTATGGCACTATTAGGAATCCTGCAACTTACAGCCATTTGATCGCAATTGTGTAATTCCAGCTGTAGGAAAATCTGACATAATTTGAACAAGCTTGTAATGAAATCTTGAGTACTGCAAACCAGAGTCATGAAAAGCTTTTCTCACTTTTACTTTCAAACTCTTAGATTTTAGAGCTTCACTTTTCATTCCTTGTTATTTCATCCTTGTAAGAATGAACCTGTGCCCTGTTTGGAGTGCACTGGTGGGCTGGGCATAGTCCTGCTTCATTACTTTTTTTTCCCTTTACTTTATGAGAATTTTCTTTGTTGGTAGAAACAGATAGCATAAAGTAAATAAATGTTGTATATGATAGTGTTCTTTTCCCATCTTCATCACCTAAATGTTAATGCCATACAAGCACTAAAGAAGATACTTCCAAAAGTATGAACATTTGCCCAACTTTAAATTTAAAAGAAAAAATTCTCTTGCTATTTGAGCAAGTTCAAGCATGTTCAGTTTCGGCATGGGTGACTGGTTTACCTACATTCCTGTTTTTCAAGATTAAGAGATCTGCTTGCCATAAAAAGCACAGAAATAATAGAAATAACAGAATAACAACAAAGTAACTTGCAGCATGTTACTGTCTGGGCTATCAAGCTGGTTAACCCCTGGAGGGTTCAACTTACATTTTCTACACACTGTTATCAAGACAAAAATCAGAGTGAAAATGAACTGGGCTTGAATAAGATAATCTTTCACCACTTGCATAGCAAACAATTTCTGCAGGTGACAGGTACTAGAGAATAAGTATTAAACCTTTTGACAAACTGACCTTGTGAAGTAATTGCAAGACTGTGTGGCCTCAGCTGCCTGGAGTAGTTTTCAAGAGATAAAGCACACTAAAATAAAAATTAGATAACGAAACAAAATTAATCCTTGCTTTATTGAAGAAATATCACTGGCAACTTAAAACACAAAATATGTCCAAAAGACAACTTGAGCAGTAGAATCATTAATATTAATATGGCTTCTTGTATGTACACAACACAAACAAGTCCTGTCAAATGCTACTGTGCTTCTCCATGAAATGCAGAATCCTGAAATTTTTATATCAGCTTGTGAACGAACTGTTACAGTAAGAATAAATTGATATAATAAGTTAAAGTGTTAATGGTTCATTTAATTTTGTGTGACAATAATCATGATGTTCTGATATCTCAAACTACTGAAATAATGCAAATATAAGCCTAATATTCTGTATGTTATATGTAAGTAAGTGTGTTAACATCTTATTTCAAAAATATTCATATACAGGTGTTGAAGTATGTTGAGCAAAATCAAATCTTAAGTGTTTAGGTAACTAGCTTTTCTAATCATAAAGATCTTGACTTTTGGATTCCACATAAGTTCTCAAAGCTCATTCATTTTTGGTTTTGACAACTGTAGTATTTTCATTGAAGATATTTTCAGAAAAGAAGCTCTGGACTTTGTGCCTTGAACTCAAAGACAATTTCTGGGTCAATTTTTCAAGAAAAGTCCATCTTCATATATGATTTTATTCATGATATAAGTGCTGACTTTAGGATGAGAAACTGAAATAAATGTTAAAGGAAAACAAAGGTAACTTGATAAGTTTTGACACAGAAGACTTTCTGATTTGTTTGCTGACATAATAAGGTTGGGGAAAATGTCATAAATGTAAGAAATACATATTTTTATATCAAAAAGAAGTCCAAACTGGTCCAAGATCATTTTGCCACCTATTTTGCCATACAGATAAAATCTTCTCACGTTCTCAACAAAATAGTGGGGAGAAAACTGCTAGATTGTATCAAGGTCATGGCTGCCATGCTCTCTTCTTCAGGATTTGTTTAGATTTTCTGAATTAAAAAGTCTTTGGCATAAACTTGCATTGACAGAAGGAACTGAAATCCAGGACTAGCCCTTCCAGGAGAATGTGCTCATTACCAAACCCCATATGCAATGCTCTTTGCTCTGCGTCAGGCCCCAAAGATCTGTCCACCCTTTAGCAGGAGGGATAGAAAGTAAATGCAGTCCAGTGGTGCATGGTATTCACTTCTGAGGGGGGATTCTTGTTCAGAAAAAGAGGACCAAGAAACCTAGTCACCTCCTGTCTAACCTCTAGGATGTAATGAAAATGATGTGCCTTTTCTCTGCTTTTTTTCAGGTACCTAAACACATAAAAGGGTTTCTGTTTATCAGTGACCAGTCACTTTAGTGTTTATCAGTCACTAAAGAGTGACCAAGGCCACAGGCCAGCACTTCAGTCTGAGGAAGCAACCCAGAACATCCTTCCCTGGAGCATTGCTGTTGGCTGTTATAGGCTTTCCTCTCTTGGTGTGTTTGACATCATGTATCCCATTGTAAAATTCTTCTGTACATGTTGTTGCCTTGCTCTGCTCTGTGAATTACAGAAGGAGTGAGAGGTGCCCCAATGTATTGATTGCCGAATTGGGCATCAGGATGTATACACCCCTTTGTGAATTCAATGGGTCCAAGCATAAAATGTATGTTTATTGCAAGGGGGGTCATATATCTTTTTCCATCTCAAAACTTTTGAAGAAATTCCAGCCTAAGTTAATGTTTTGTGGGAAAATTAGGCTGATCTTTGAACTCCATTGGCAGGGATTTTTAGTGATGACAGTGATGGTGACAGAGCTTGAATCTACTAGGTCTGTATTATGCAAGGTGACATACACAACCATAGGACAGCTCAGTATCTATGCTAACGATCAGTTATACTTGGAAGTGATGACAACCAGTGCTGTCTATCATGTCATGCCATATCATGTGATACCTATTATGCTTTGGAAAAGCATGAGTTTTTTTCAAATTCAACCTTATAATCACAGTGGTTTCTTTTATGTCCTTGAGTTGAACTTTGTGTTTAAAGTCTCTCCATTCTCTATGACTCAAGGTTTTTAGAGACAAAACATAATGTTTTTTGAAATCTCTACCTTTAAAACACAGACAAGTAGCCAGGGGTTGAAGGGAGCTATTATAAAATAAGCCAAATTTAAAACTGGTTGAAAGTAAAAGACAACATATTGTCAGATATATCTAATGACCTGGAAGTCATTTGGCTCTTTCTGAATAGAAGGGTTACTGACTGCGTAGGACAACAGTACTGGTTTTGTCTAAATTGCAGTATTTGTTTATTTCTACACATTTCTGATTGTCTGATTGGGTGAGGGGGTACTAATGTCATGACTAGATAAAGTTCAATTTAACAAAGCGCTTAAGTGTTCACTTGGCAGGAAGCACTCAGGTAGTGTCATTGATCATGTCAAATGAATTATATGAATGTTTAAAGCTGAGATTGTTTTCCACTCAGCTTTGCTGAATGGTGCCAAACTTTCCAGGATCAAGCTTCAATTCAGCAGAATCATTGTTATTCAAGGAGATAGAGACCAATGTGCATAATTTACAGTAAGTTCTGGAATTTCTCTGACACAAAATTAGTGGCCTTTATAAAAATAGGTTTCACTGATACACCTGAGAATAATTTTAAAAAAAGTAGTTACTTAAAAGGCTATGGATTTCTATATCTGTATTCTGGACCAGTTTAAACCTCTCTTATACTGACCAGTGTTATGGCAAAGTACAGAACATACTAAATTTTTAATATTGTGCCATGTAGTACAGATGTCAGAATCAAGATCAGATAAAGTGCTACTGAGAACAGAAAAGTCTATTTACTGACACAAAGTCATGAATTCTCAACATTTTCAAAATCAGTACATTTTAAGTATCATAGAGTCCAGCCAAAGCAGTAGAAAATTTTCTTTTTATTTCAATGGCTATTGCCATTTAGGTGGATAACAATGCATTTTAAAGGGTTTTAAATTTTTTTGAAACCTCTTTTATAACTAATTTTCTTTTAATAGATGTTCTGTGCCTTGATGATTACTGGCTGCCCAAGACAAACTATTAGTATAGTACCGTGTAACTTTTCCTAACCCCTAGTGCCACTCTTACCCTTTCTGAAAACTTGGTGCATTTTCCTTTCTTTGATACAATTCTGATCACTGAATAAAGCAGATCAGGAAGCATTTCCAGATTTAATCAGGCTTTTTTTCTAGTGGAATTCAATTACAGTTTTGTATTTGTAATATCAGGAAGAGATACAAAACATACCCAATGAGTCTGAGGCTTAGATATTAACTCAGTCAGAAGACAGTCTTCATTCCACACACCAAATTGCTGGGATTTTTTCAGGTTATGATAGAATAAGATGATTTCAATATTGCAACACTAGATGTCATCACATCATGGTACAACATGATGAAATTACATTTAAGATCTTACCAGAATACAGATGAGTGAATATTTCAAAATGAATAATTTATTCACTGGATTTTGCCTTTGTTTTGGTCCATGAAATATTCAAAAGCAGATTACAAATCTCTCAAAAGTATTCCTGGCCAGAAATTATTTTCAAGTTTCTTCCCATTTTGTATACTATCAAATTAATTTGAACTATTCATTGTGAACTTCAAAATTCACAATTAGTCATTGATTAGAGTGTTACTTCTGTTCCGGATTTATTTAACAACATTGTAAAATTATGAGGTGTAATGACAAATGAAAATCAAAGCTGACAGAAATGGATGTCTGTTACTAAATCAAAATTTCCAGTAAAATGCCAGTTAAAATGTTAAGTTCCTTTACAAAATATTTCAAGCATAAATAAATATGGGATATATGTTCCTTTATGCTAGTTATTTAGCTTTCTGTAAAATTCTATTTAAAAAAACCAAAATAATTTTCCTTGAAATCAACTTCAAACAGTAGATTTTGACCTATGAGTGATGAGTTTTTAAAAACTTCCTTCAGTTTTGCAGTTTTTAGCACATTTCCATAGTTAGTGCTGTCCTGCATATATGTTTGTGTAAACTTTCTTAGAAATGACCTTGCTTACACTGGGCCTTGTATTGAGCTGCTGCAGATTCAGAGCTTTACTTTTAAGTTTTATTTGCTGATAATATGAAAAGGGCAATATACTTTATATATTATTTCTTGCTGTAAGGTCAGGTCATATCACAGACATTCTCCAGTTCCTGAAACAGCTGCCATTAGGGCTAGCAGCTACCTTCTTCAGCAGTGCCACACAGGTCATACATTTTGGTCCAGTCTCCTTAATAATAGTAAAATAATTATTTTTTTCAAATTCTGTGCTATTCATAGCCATACTTTCCAGTACTCTGAAAGGACAGGAGGTCTCCAGGGACTTTCAGCTACCTCTTGTGTCCTTCCTCTTCCTCACTTCTCTACTACCTCATGTTCTTGCATAGCACAGCAAAAGGGAAAAATCCGTAACTCCATAAATTTAGGCAAATGCAAACATAAGAGCTGTTAATGCCAATAAAGCAAAAATCAGAAGGCAAATGTACAAAATTACTGCAACATCTGCTTTAAAAGCGGCTATAGGTTCTTCCTTTCAGTTTTTGGTTATTGAGATAATTGGGACTTCTGAAATGAATTTCTAAATAGCACAATGACCATTGAATTCAGTGCTTCATTCAATGAGTCTTTAACACAAAATGTAATGCCAGTATGAGTAAAGGAAACTGAACCTTCAGCTAACATCCCCAGGATTATAGAGCAAAGTTCACTCACATTTTATACTGATAGTCCAATTCGCACCAAGTTTTGTTCTTGGTTGAGAAATGATCCCAGCCTAGACCAGACCATGAAGACTAGGCTGCTTTCCAGTTAGGCCCCACATTTCCTGGATGACTGGTCTACCAACACCTCTGTTTTTAGAGAAAAAGCAAATCAACCTTCTTAAATGCAGGTGCTTGAAGCTCAGGAAAAGACTTCAAATCATGAATATCAGTCTCACTGAGAATTTCACAGCAGCGACATCCAGTCATGCTGGTCTTATTGGCATTGCCCATTGGTCACTTCATTGTCATGCATTCCAATGCTAAAGTGTACCACCACACTTAAGATCCTTAAATAAATGATCATGGAAAAGATACAGCACACTTTAAATTGTTTGTTGTCATTTAGTATGCCCACTTCATGCACTTCCCTTACTAGACTGAGATTCCCTTCTTGCTCACTGACATTAAAAATCTATTCTAATTATTTTTTGTGTTGTCAATGACCCATATACTTTTAAACTGAAGCCATATTTTAGACTAGTCTAAATGGTTTAGTTAGTTATAATTGCAATCATTCATATTTATTGTGGTTACTGACTTCATTATCTGGGTTTTAAAATAAATGTTATTGGCTATCTGGTTTTGATTTTTGTTTATTGTATTCTGTGGATTTATTTGTGTATATTACACTTTTGCCAATGCACCGTCATTTCTCTGTCCCCACTTCAGCATTTTTTGATATTGCACTAATATTCCTAGACAGTGCAACCTGATTTCTTTTGATGGAACCACAGATGCAGGGAACTATTCCCCAGAGTTCCTGACTCTCAAGGCCTGTTTTAACTTATGATCTTGTTACCAGACACTTCTTGGGCTGAAATCAGTGCAAGTGTGGGCTAGTGTTCACTGCCGTTGACTGCTTGCTCTGTTTTGGTGATTCCTTAATGGGTATGTTCTGTTGGAGACGGAATGAGGAAAGCAGTCACCTTGGAGAAGACTCAAAAGGCAGAGTCAGGTTTTCTTGAAACAGATTTTGAGATGTCTTTTTGGGACCTAGGTAATGGTGATAAAACAATTCACTGTGCTTTGCTGAATAATCTGGAATAGTGCCTCAGAGAACATTAAGAAAATAAGAAGACTGTACCATTATATTTCAAAGAGGTATTACAGCATTAAATATAACTTGCTGATATTGTAATGAAAAAACCCTTCAAATTCCACTTTGAAAATATTCAGAATATCTTGCAACCACAGCTAAGGTATGGCATTATTTAATGTTGTTATTCCAATATTATCAATAGATAAATGGGAGTGAAGAAATGAGGAAGTTCTCTGCCTCTTTCTAACATCTCCTATCCAGTCAATAGACAAAATGAGAAAGAATCTGATTATTTGTAGCAAGCCATATATTCTTTTCTATTTTGGTTACATTTCAATGAAAGAAGTACATTTTTATTAATTCATCTGTTATTAGAAGTCACATAAACATTTCATTCAAATATTAATAGAGACCACGCATGTTAGCTGCTTTAAGTCTTGATGATTTAGTACCTGGTTGCCTAAATCCTGTAGATTTGTTGCTATTCCAGTAACTGTTTATGAAGCTGCTTGTAAATAATTAAAGTGTTTCAATTTCAGGGATGCAAAGTCATGATATTTATTGATCTCCTAGACATAAACTTTTGATCCTAATCATCACATAAGGGCACAATTGCCTTTATGATGATCAAGTGTAGAAGCTAATTCTCTCACTTCTACTATAAAAAGAGAAGAAAACAGCCATTTTATCAGTCTGAAACTTACACTCTACTGCAATAACAATTTGTAACTATCTGCCATTAAACTCTCCTTCTGCCTTTGAGCTTTGACAGATTTTTGAGAAGCTGGATGACAGTCATATGAACTCTTAAAATAGCTGTAGGATGAGAAAAAAACATTAAGCCCAATCCTGCCATGGAAACTGTGTGGGTGCAAGGATCTAGGAGGCTATTACAACCCACCTCTGTCTGCAGGAGGCATTAATGACACAAGCACTGACAGAGGGTAGAAGAGAATCAATTCATAGCAAAAAATTTTCATTCGTGTTAAAATTCAGAATGACAATCAGGTTTTGTATGTACCTCATGTTTGAAATATAAAAGAACATCTTTATAAGTGTTTCTGCTCATGTTGGTATTGTACATAGACCTAACCCTCCAAGAGTTTCCAGTCTGATTGCACTTCGTACACTGTTTCAGCTTTACATCTGAAACATTTTAGTCAAGCAGAAAAATCCTTATATTGTGTATTTAACTATTTTCATATTGCAGGACTGAAATATCATAAAATATTTTCCTACCAATTGTTTCATCTGCCTTCTTACAGGGAGTTTAGCAGGTGACAAATTTATGTATGCAACTGTTTTGAATTTATTACTATTATTTAATAAATGTCTGTGATTTCACTGATGAATCCTTTAGCTTGAGAGAGTTAAGATTATATGTGCCCCCCCATCATTTTTCAGTGAAGGAGTGTGAAGAAGATTGTATTACTAAAAGCCACAAAACAGATTTCTGAGAGCCTGCCATTATTCACCTGCATATAAGGGCTGCTCTTGTATTTCAATATTGAATCAGATATCAGGTTAAAAGTATTGTGGAACTTCATTCTGAATACAGTGAGGAAGAGTTTACATCAATATTGTTGTATTTTTATTAAGTTCTTCCGACATAAAACTAGCTGAATTATTCAGTTGTTTACATAAGAAAGAAAGAAAAGGTCATTCGATTCAGAGCTTATAAGTTTTTCTCTTAGAGCTGTTTATAAATGAAAACTATTTTTCTTGCAAAAAAATTGGGGTAAAAAAAAATAAATAGCCATTTCTAATCTTTTAGTTCAATTTTAAATGTCTATGAAATGTGTCAACAACACTGTAAATATTTCCAGCTCACTCTTTTGTGGATTGAGTTCCTCATTAACATACTATAATACAATTACTTTTATTCTACTTGCATTTCATCACATTTGTTTTTGCCTTCATCTCAACAGTAAGGTGTATAAACTTTTGGGGACCTATTTTTTTATATAAAACTTGCTCTCCAAGTCAAAAAGGGCAGTACTGATCATACATCATGTATACACACAGAAAGCATACATTTGTAAGATAAACAGTAGTAATTGTATTGCATGAAGTAATTTCATTTTTATTGGTGGATTTATCTACCTCTTTTTCCATTTTTATCCAGGCAATAAAAAAAACAGTCGATCAAATGCAATGGAAAAAACAATATTATTGCATCGCACGATTTAAACATACAAGTCGTAAGAGCCACAGAGAATTCACCATCATATCGTGTGTGTGGGATCATGTAAAAAGCATCTCTTTTGAACCCGTTAGGCACCTCTATGGCATTTCTGGAGTGTCCTGACAGAGTTCAAGCAGTAACCCAGCTTCACTTAGCTATTCCTTTGAGTTCAAGGCTGCTCATGTGTGGAAATAGGGTGGAGCACACTATTAGACCTCTTGGAGAAAATAAATGCCTTACCTGTTGAGATTAGATCCACATCAAGGGATTGGAGAGATTACGGTTTTGGTGCTTGCCTCAAAATCTGTGTGACTCCTGTTTTAGGTATCCATATCTATTCTTCAACCTGTGTCCACTGTGGTAACGGAGTCTGATCCATTCTAATTACAATATTAGCAATAAATCTTCATAATTTTCCTCATTTCATTAAGGTCTCTGGAAAACCTTTCATTACCTCCCTGAGAGTTACTATATAGCTCTTTTACACATATTTTCTACCAATAAAGTGGTATGATATGTGCTAGAACAAGAGAGACATTATTGGCCAACTACACATTTATTTAAAAGTGGTAGGAGTTTTTTGCTTTTCCTTTTGCAGGTAAAACTAAGTTTCATCCTTTGCTATGAAGGGTCAGCTATTACTCGAGGGAAAACAAGCACCAAGTAGAACAGGGCGGCCTGAAACTTTAACATTTCAATGAAGATGTGCTGGGTCAATGAAAACCTCAACCTAGAGTATTCCTCCTTAGATTGCTCATAGGATTTGAACTCAAAAGGGACAAAGAAATAATCTAATAATTTATATAGTAATTTAAAAAACTGACTACATAGCAAGAAGGAAATTTAAGAAAAAGTAACCTTATCAAAATAACAGAGGGAACAACTTCCCAAGGAGTATTTAGAACTATATCAGACCTTTGTAGCATACAGAAAACCCAGCAGAAAGATAAATTAACTAATCAAAATTTGATCACCCTAAATTCTAAGAAGAGATATGATTTCTCATAGACCCTTCTCCAAGTGGAGTTAAAAACAAAGTTAAGATTTCTGCAACTCTCACATCAGGAATGTGTGAGAATACACTGTAGCAGTGAAGAATTTAGCCTACTGATATGACTGTGCCCATGAGCTTTATCATGGAACAGAATGAGTAAGCAGGTTAATTACACAAATATGATTTTGAAACAAGAGACTTAAGCACTGCATTCTCAAAAGGACAAAATGAGATGCTCTATACTTTCTTACTTATTTTTACTACTCTCTACTTCTTTCCCTATTACTTTTTTTTTTTTTTTTTTTTTTTTTAATGTGAAGCTGGGGAATATTCAAATGCCCTGAGATTCTGGGATGGAAGAAATCCTAATAATAAAACTAGCACTAACACTGTTATGGGAATCCTTTTATGGGAATGCTCTTCAGCTTTATTTCCAGGAAAAAAAATAAATTGTTCAGGCCTGTTCTTGCATCTCTATTCATGCTTGATGCAAGCAAGATGTGTAGGCTTACACCAAGAATAAATGAGCCATAGAGAAGAACAGGAAACAGAATAGGTCTCTTGAAGAAAGTGTGGCTCACCACCTTCTAGAAGCTATTGCTGACAAGTGGATATACTTTTACTCACTGCTGCATAATGGATATAAGATATGATAGCATGTTTTAGTCAAATTCCATGTTCTGTGGCTCATTTTCTATTTCTCGCTTCTTAGACATTTTCCTTCTGGGCCTGTGTCTCATGTTCAGGATTGCTGCACGGCCACAGAATAGATTCAGTAACGTCCAAGGCTGATATAATGTCCAAGGCCGCACTTGTGCCATAGCTTCATCTTTACAACTAGGCCAACTGTCTGATGAAGTAGCAATAATGCCATCAGTTTACATTGAAAGTTCCTGTTACATTAATGAGACTAAAAAAGATATCAACTAACAGTGGTTTTGCTCTTCTGTTTGGCAGATAATACTAAGGAGCAGTTTATGAACTCTGTGGGAGCTTGCACTACAAAGAAGTGCCTTGCACAGCTCATACAGAGCCATGTTGTCTGTTGATGTAATCACCATGCCAGAACTAATTAAGCTCAGAATGACATTTTCTAGATAAGGCTATTGCAAAGCTCTGTAAAGAAGACCAAACTGCATCAGATCAGAAAATCTCTTGGCCTAAATGTCTTTACATACACAAGGCCAGACCTGGCCTACTTTTCTGAAGCACAGTAAATGTATTTTTTCTTCCCTGCTCTGAAAAAAGAAATTGGAACAATACAAGATGTTCAATCATAATTATAATATGAAGACAACTATCATTTAGGAATATCATATTCTAATTTACCCTTTGCCCTCACACGATGGCAGATTATGGCATGGGCATTTAAAATGCACAGGGCTGGTGGGAGATTTTAATATTTTAAGACATAAAATCATTAATTTTGAAAAAAATCAAGGCTGAAGGGAAATTATCAGTTAAAAAAACTTGTAGCAGTGTCTATGCGAAAAAACCACTGGGCATTTGGTCTTCTGCTCTGTCAGTTTGATTGTTCATCAGTTGTCTGGGAAGCATGCACTGGTGTAAGAAAGGGACTTTGTAAGAGCCTAGAAAGGGAATTTGAGTAAGCAATGCTTGGGTTATAGACTAGGCTGGTAATATATAGTAAAGTCAAAAATGTGGTACTCATATATATATCTGTGTATACATGTGTTTATATAGAAGTAGGAAAAAATCACACCCCTCAGCTGACTACTTACCAATGTGTTATTCTACAATGGAAATTATACAGTTTTGAAGTCTTAAAAATTCCTTATACTTTTTATTGAAATAAATTTCAAAGAGACAGTAGGTAATTCAAGGGCAGTATTCTTTTTGAAGTGGTATCAGACAAAACTCAGGTCAATTTGTTTAGTGCAACATTACCTTTAAACTAATTATCCAGTATGCAAATATAGCAAACAAACAAACAAACAAATCTGGAGCTCATTTAGTAACAGGTTGAGACTAAAAGAGTCTGTAATCCATTCAATTCATCACATTCTCACAAGACAGTGAAAATGTTGATTCCAGTGAAACTGATTCTGCCCCTCTGCAGAGCAATAGTAGGTACATGGCTCTTGCAGATTGCCTGGCAAATGAAGAGGAAATCAGTGATGCTGAAATGCAATGTATCTTAAATGTAACTATGTTATTTATATATGCCAGTCCTCAAACAGATTATAATACAGTCACCTATCCCAGGAAATTCTGTAGCAATGTCTAGTTCCAAAAAGTCTCTTTGTAACAAGAGCTGACTCCATAGATTTTATCTTATAGTACTTGACAGTCTTCCTCTACTCAAAGCCATGGACAGTCATTTTAACAATAGGCACTATATTTTTTTGGAATTCATAGGACAAAAAAAAAAAAAAAAAAAAAAAAGACACGGGAAATTGTATATTGCAGCATCACTGGGTGACTTACACAAAGTATTGTTTGTACCATTATGTCCTGATTATTTCACAAGAGTTTCTATTTCACAGGATGTGTTTTACAGAAAGAAACTACTTCCCAAGCTGCACAAGGTTCAGATGTACCCTTCAGGTGGAGGACAACAACAGGGGAAGAAAAATCAACAGTCAGAATCAAAAGACTTAATGTTAGGTAACTAAAACAGGGGAAAAAAGAAAAAGAAAATAGAACAATGGAGGGGGGGAGGGTGTGGTTGTTTTTGTAGTGAAAGGAGATTGGCCCTTGAATCTTCCATAAGACACAGCAAAGTTATCAAAGAAAGTATAAAATATATATTTGGCCCTACCTCTTTTATATAACTTACAGTATTAACTTGAACTAGAAGAACCTTTTCAATTAATCTTATTCCAAAATCATGCATATTTCAGATATGCATTGATCAGCATTCCAGATCAGATGTTTCACTCTTTAAATATCCTTTCATGGAATTTGGTTGTTACTCAGAAGCAAAGAAACTGTGACTTATTGACTTATTAAGACTAAAAATTGTTTGTAAACTCTTGGATGTAACAACTGACAATGGTGCTAGTTCAGCTAAGTTACACTGTGTTCTTTCTCACTCTTAGCAACATGATGGAATAATTAAAAAACAGAGACAGAAATCTTTTAAAGGTGATGTGTCTGACTGTAACTAGATGTTGAATCTTCTGAGTTGCAGATACTGCACATCAGTGATGCCTTACAAATGAGAGAAGGGCTCTCAGCCTCTACCTCATCTAAAGTTCTATGGTCACTTATTTTATGTCATTTGTCCAGGTACCTTCTTACAGATTTCTGAGTTTGTATAAGTTGTTACATTTACATAAATGAATGATAAAACTGCTTAAAATATATAGAACTGGGGATTTACAAATACATCTGGAGTTGTGTAAATGTTAATTCATTTTTATAGAGTATTAATGAATTCTACAAATAACGATAAATTAAACTGTATTTCTTTGTACAAATAGTAACAAAGAATTATTTTGTTTTCCTATTCAGACACTGTAGTTGTAAATCTTTGTGAACCAGCTTTATGTACCTTCAAAAGGACATGATGATATCAAAAGAGTTTGTATGTTTTTGTAACACCAGTTTATTGATTGTCATGGGAAGACATGTTGCCCTGGTTTAGCTAGGATAGGGTTAAGTTTCCCCAGCAGTGGGGGGAAGCTCTAGCTGGGTTATTCAATACCATGCTGACGTCACCTCCTGGCGCCCAAGTGTGGGAGCGAGGGACAGTGTCTCTGTTCTCACTGCTCTATCGGTACATATCTTGCCCTGTTCATTGTTATTACTGTTATTGTTATTGTTATTGTTGTTGTTTGTTGTGTTGCTGTTGCACTGTTGTGTTAAACCTCTCCTTATCTCAGCCCCGGGGCTTTGTATTTCACTCCCTTTGTGGAGGAGGGGCAGCGGCCGCGTGGTCTCGAACCCCGGCAGGGACTAAACCACCACACATGTTGAGGACTCATTCCCAGTTTTCCATAATATCAGTCAAGGGCTTTGCTCTTAGTTTTGGCTCAGGATTAAGTACACAGCAGAAAAGAAATACAGCTTGTTAGTGAGTTTTAGTCAAGAACAAAGATTCCAAACAGGAAAAAAAATCTGTTTTTGTTATCCTGTCACCTAGATTGGCTGAATGTAATCATCAGAACTCTGTGACATAAAATCTGGATTTTAACATAATTCCCTCCCACCTCACCCCAAATTGCCTTCCTTCTGTGGCTTTTGTGTTGCTGTTGTCAAAATAGAAAATGCCTGAAAATAATAATAAAAAAATATTTGATTGATGTCTGAAATATTGTATAGAGAAGTATCTATCTGTATAAAGACAAATAGATACAAGTCTTGAAAACTGTGGTTCAGCTGTGTCATGTCTCTCTGTCTCTGTTCTCCCCTAGAGGTCAAACTTTGGCTTTACCCTCTGTGATGCAGCGCTGGGGAATCTCAGGAACTATCATCTTCCATCCTGGGGTCCAAAAAATCTGTAACACCCATTAAGCACAGAAGCAATAGTTTTAAAGAAAAATTTGTACTCTGGTGGACAAGTTATTTCAGTTAATTTTTTTCCAATTCATAGACACAAAGTTTTTGAGATGAAAATGTTTGACATAGTAGGGATCCCTGGTCAGGGGCTTTTTTCAGAGATGTTAATGTGTTAAAGAGGAAGAGATTCTGTTGGCAAAGGAATGCGGAGCTGTCACTCCTTCTCTTTGCAATGTCAGACCATTCTTTAGACATTTCTTAGAGCATATGTGGCCTGGACAAGGTTATCTCAGTTTGAAATTCTGAGAGAGAACCCAGAACAAAAATATTAGAGTCCAAGCTTAGATGAGTTAACATTTCCAAAGATCGATCAACTAGTACTTTGTATACTGTATAAAGTTAAAGAAGCAATAATCATAGATCAAGATTGGGAAAAAATGTCTTAATTTACAATGAATGGGGTTGATAAGATATTTTTATAAATCCTAGCTGAAACAAGCACAGAAAACATTTCCTTGAAAAAGTCAACTGAACCTTTTTATTTGAATATGGATTTAATATTTCATGTGGTGTTAACTGATGCCAATATTTTAGTATGCCTTTGGGCAAAACCCAGTAAAGACATCCTGGCCTTGTCCATCTGCTGTAGCCAAAGATATTATGCCCCTTACTTACTATTATTATTATGCCTTGGCTGCTACAGCCTTTATATCAGTTCAGTACACATAATATTTCATTCTGCACATATATAACATGAGAACAAAGTGGAACAAATACTAAAAATTAATAGCAACTCAAACATAAAGAATCCTAAATTGTCCATGAATAATTAAAGTGAAGAATTGGTGAAATTCTCATATTCATCAGAGGGTAAAGCTCTAAATGGTTTTACAAAGCCAGAAGTAAGTGAATATGGCAACCAGTGTCAAAATGTAACCTCACAAATTGCTGAACAGGCATGTTTGGAGTGATTGCTTAGATGAGATCACTCTGGACAACCTTTTAATTATCTTAAGAAGCAAAATTGCAAAATATTTTTCTCTTTATTTGAAGTCCTATAAAAACCAAAATGCCTACATAGCAAGCCTGCATGGTGAAATAAAAAAAGATTTTTTTATATTGGACACTTTTTCTTAGACAAAATGTGAATTAAAGAACTGAACATTTGATGAAGAAATATCAAATTAAGACTACTGTGCAGGTACAGCTGCATGACAAATACATTTTTGTATATTTAACCCTTTCGTTATTAAAAAATGAATATTATATGCATTATATATATGTTGCATATATAAGTATAGTATATTGTGGTTTTTATATATTGTGTATATAATTTACACATGAAGCATGAATGTACACATAGAGAGAAATGTAACTGAGCAGTACAGATAGAGGTAATACAAGAGAACACCTACCTTACCCTGGAGTCTCCTTTCTCCTGGCATTTTGCCATCTTTTGGTCCTGATAGTCAACTCTCTCCAACATAACAGCCCCCTCAACCTCTGGGCCTACAGGTTATGTGATAGGGCAGGCTATCCACTGCTTTACTTCAGTGACCTGTATTTTTAAAGGATTGTCAATAACTGAAAATGAGGTTTATGCATGCAGAAATACAAAACAGAGAGAATTTTATGGACAATCTATTTTAGCCTCTTGCCACATTACTTTTATTTTATCCTTTTGTGTGTGTGTGTTCACATAAGATCACTGAAGGGATTTTAGGCTATGATTGTCAGAGAAATTTCTATTTCAAGGGAGGATGCTAGATATAAGAAATAATTAGGATATAAGAAAACTAAATCGAAACACTCATTTGCAAAGAACCAATCTAAGCTGTCAAATGACAGCCTTCACAGACTCATCTGTGAATGTTTCCCTTTGAAGTTCACCATGGAATGAAATAATAGACTGTTAAAGGGATTCTGAGTTAGCCAAGGAAATGCTGCACTGCTGGTGACTGACATCTGATAAGCAGTAAAGCTACACTACACTTGAAGTGGTAGGTTCGTTCTTTCAATCTGATGAGGTCATACCATACCCAAGTCACTTCATATTTCTCTTCTCTGATACTCTCAGACTCCTCACTGAAAACGTACCAGATTTGTTCTTCCTTTCTTAATCCTAGAAATGAAACTGTTGGGGAGGACATGTAGATGCAATGCATATGAAAAAAACTTTAATTTCATGTAGTTTCTTGCATATGCGGTATTTTGAAAGAACTTTAAAGATCTGTCAGTTCTGCAATTACTCTTGACAGAGTCTGACAACAAAAGGTTTCATCTGACCTAACGGAGAAGAAATAATTAAACTAAAGTGGCTTAAGTTCTTGTAAATAGTTGGAAGAAAATTACCTAGAATACAGTGATTGTCTGGCTTTTTGTCAAGGTGATGAAAAATGGTTTATATATTTACACTACAATCAAGAACATTTTCATCACTGTGTAATTCAGTGCTATCTCGATAAACTACTGCACGAATTTAGCAGAAGAGCACACCCTTTAGTGAAATAGTATCTGTAACCAAGATGTCAGCTAAGATGTCAAAGAGAAAGTCAGGATGTCTGTCTTAAAATAATGTAGATTTAACTTGTCTGTGAAGTTCATTGGAAGAAATGTATGATTCAGAAGAAAAAGGGGTTCAGTTCTATCCGTCAAGGGTCTAAAACCAAAATCAGACCCAATTTTGGCTTTGTAATTAGGAATACAAAATAAAATTGAGGTTTTGCTCCAATAAAAACATGACACAAGTCTTGTGTCTGAAGCTACTCAAGTAAACTTTTATCATGGTCCCTTTAGACAGCCTTGCAGGACATTGACACAGTGCTTGTATTGATGTAAAGACCTTTTCTTCTTGTCTGAAGTGATAAAAGAATCAAATATGGTATCTTTAAAAATCATAGGACAAAAAAATACAGTAGTGTAAGTGCTTAACTGAATATGCATTGCTGTTACTGTAAGACATTTGAAACCAGGTCATGTCAAGCTATGGAGAAAACAAGATTTCTCGTGGGTAGATTGGTCAAATGCTTTAGGTATGTTCAGCCAAGAAAATATTTTCATACAGAAATCACAAATAGAGAAAATATCTATATGACAAAACATCTTCAATCTTTTCAGTTCTCATTCTCAGATGAGAATTTTCTCATTCCATGTTGTTTGCATAATAAACCTGAAAGTTGCATTTCAGGAGTCACAGAACATTTCCTGGTGGATAGTTTATAACATAAGATGAGCTCTTGAACACTTTTGATGTGATAATTTGTATATATTTTAAATAGGTTAGGCTTTTCTATCCTTCACTTATCTTCCTCTCATACACATACCTTGCTCTTCATTACAAGACATATTCAAAAGAAGGCTATTCTGGTTTTGTTGGGAAAATGGGAAGAAAATGTATCTCCAGTAGTGAAACCTGGTCATAGACTTATATAGCTTTTGAATAAATTACTAATATTGGTGTAACCAACCACGTATGCGATACAGCCTTTTCATTTACCAGCCTATCTCCTTGACAGAATTTCTTAGTGAAATATTCTGAAAAGAGCTTTCTGAGAAAGACATTTTTTCTGATTATACTAATCTAAAATGGTCCAGGCTATTGATAAATGTTTCAACTTTTATGTGAAGAAATGTTAAAGATTAGTTTTTTGCAGAAAAATCTTATAAAGTTTTAGAGACAAAGGAATGATGGAAAAATCTCATTGTCATACCTGTATATCAAAGTAGTTCTCTACTGATTGAAGTAGAAACATACTATTAACTCACTATGATACAAAGACAGTTGATTGATAGTGGACCTATTACAATTATTTTTCAAAATATTTTGCTTGTCCTGACCCACATCTCCATGCTAAATTTCTGTATGAGATGTGAGGTGGTTTAAATTATTTGTTGCTTAGTTCCTGCAGATCATATAGGACCTAACAGAAACTCCTGGAAAAGTTAATGTTTACTTTTATATTTACATACATATACATTGCTTTATCTTTTTTATTTTACACAGTTATTCAGATGACAGTAAGATCTAGAAGGAAGAAGATTTCAAGTAATTTATTTGGGAACAGATTGTACTGTATTATACACAGCCATACTGTGATTTGTTGATGAGACAATGTTTTGCACAGGACAGGTATTGATCACTGCTTTCAAACTGTTTTCAGTATCTTCACTTTCACATTCCACTGTGATGTAGCTCAATATACCAAGCTGTCAGTGCAGTTTTCTTTCCTCTTTCCTCTGGCTGTTTCTCCTTCAGGTTTTGTTGGAATACCAAAAAATTGTCCCTGCAAGATCATTGTTATGATGTGTATGCATCAAGATATTTTCTTTTTAGCTATACTGTATTAACATTGCCTTGGCACATCACAGTTTAGTATCTTAATACTCAGATATTTCATTCAGATAATTTTCAGTCAATTTTCTATAGCAAAATAGTTTAAAGACCCGAATTTACTTACATTAGCCTGCAAGAATACTGTGTCCAACCCACAAAGGACACCTCATGATGTAATAATTTTCTTGTTGCAAACTCATCTCCAGTTCTAGAATGCATGCTTGGAAGTTTTTGAATTTAAATTTTTCATGAAGAATTATTTTTACGACCTCAGCAGTGCATCAGCCAGTTACTTTTTGTAAATTTTCCAAGTCCCAGCCTGTTTTCTCCACATCTGTACCATTAGCATTTGCCTGATATGTTGCAAATTCAGCTGGTTCCCTCTCATATATTTCATTTTTAGGCACCTGACTTCAGATTGCTTTCTGTTTCTTTAACTGCCTTGATCACAGACTGAAACTCTTTTGCAGGTGACCTTATGTATAGCTCCAGCACTAATTTTTTTTTATTATAGTCCTGAAGAAAAATAGTCTACTATAATAAATTTAATTTAAGAGAACAATCATATTTGCCTTAGTCCCTTCCATACTCTATCACTGGAGACTAGTTGACAAAGCGTTTTCCCATCCTTATTTTGTTTACTTACTTTTATTATCCATACACATTTAGAGGTTGGAGGTACTGAGCTATTCTACACATGAAACATCAGCATTTCTCTATGCAGAAATATATGATAATGCTAAGTAAAGAGAAAATAACATTTCCGAAAGTTGAACATTTTACTTTTGCAGACATGCAAAGCAATTTCACTGGGAATAGTTTCTGTCATAGCACTTGATAGAATGGGTCTTTCATATGGTGAAAAATAGGTTCTTTTTCTCTTTTGTGTTTCTTTCTGATACACTCTTCCCAGGAAAAAAGATGCAAAGTTCTGCCAAATACTGGCCTATGTTTTGCAAAAAAACTTTTGGTAATTTTTTTGTTGGTTTGGGGTTTCAGTTTTGGGTTTTTTAATGTGAGCATTTTGCAGCTTATTAGGTGGTGTTTATTCAACTTGAATCCAGCTTGTCTAAGATTTTTATCTTCAGATTTTAAATTCTGATCTCAAGATTGAAAGTAGTAGATTTTTGGTCTGAATTTTTCATCTTAAAACGCAGCTGATAGTCATTAAAAATTCTGAGTTATTTGTACCCCTTTTACATGAAAAATACCATCTATAATTTAACTTATAGATGTTGTACAACTTGCTCACTGGTCTCTTTCTATTCCTGCTCTGGAAAAGCATTTTAACAAATAAATTAATTAATATAGATGAAATATGTAATTATTTTAGTCATATCTCCAAAGATATGTTTGAGTAATTAAATTATTCCTGAACAAAAGAAAACAAACAAGTTAAATTTTAATAAATATGGCAGTAGTTGATCTGTAAGTGTTTTTACAAATGGGAACAAATATTGGAAAGTGGGTAGAGGGAAGTTCATGTATAAGTAATATGAAAAGTGTCACATCTTCCATATCGCTGGTCCTTCTTTTAAATCTGATTTCCTATTCCTGAGCAGTTGGTGAATAAGGTTTTCTGCAAGAGCTCTCTCTTTTGAAGATTTAAAAATCTTTTAAATTTTAATGAACAATGATAAAAATAAACAACATCTACTAAAGACAAAGTAATATTTGCCAATGTGGGTAGTAGAACTTGAATTAATAGCACTCTATTATAAGTTTTATAATTAAGAACCAGAATTGAAACCAGTTGAAACCCAGCTTAATCCTTATCTTAGTGAACCAGATTTCTCAGCTCTGAAGAAAATGTTTTATTATACCTACAATCAAACATTATTTGGCCTCATTAAACTACTGTTGGAGTAATAAATTATCAAAATACTCACAGTGACCAAAGGTATAAACAAAATAATCTCAAAAGTTCATCAGAAATATTGCTTACTTATTTTCATGGGACATTTTTAAATAACTGCACTTTTTTCTTCCCTTTGTAAATTTTGTAGTTTGCTAGACTCCAGGATATTGAATACAACTTTTGAGAACATAGGGGACAAAGAGGAACTCTCGAAGAATTTATCTAGCTGATATTTTCTGCTTGATGTTACTGCAGGGTCTTGCATTTTCCATTCAGAATCTGGCACATATCCCATGTTCACTTCAATTAGACTTCAGACTGCTCATCTCAGAAGTTACATCTTCTAGGCTTATTAAATCAGTGCAAGTATTGAACAAGACATTGATAATGACATATCAACTTCACTGTTAAGGATGTTGTTAAGGGCTGGAGGACCATTGACATTTCCTATGTCATTTTTTTGATTATTTCATTTCTGGAGGATGAATAGCACACCTCACTATTGTGTTGGGATTTTGCACAAGCTGTGGAAAAGAGATATTCCTTTGGTATTTAGACATTATTCCATTCACTCAACACTCAAGAACCTCATTGGCAACAGGGAATTATCAGAATGACATAGTAAATTTGCAATGCCATCTTTAAAGCAAACCTTTATATTTAATGGTGCCTTCCCTGTTTATGTTAGTACTTGTACTTTACATACTATTTGTATTTACTGTTCAGTTGGAGAATCCTAGGAAAGTTCATGGGTTTAACAAACATATTTAGTTCATGCTCTGCAGAACAGTAAAGCACCTACTAAACACTAAATAACATTACCTAAATGGACACATTTAAAGCCCGATAAAACTTAAGTATGTCTGTAACTCTTCTGTTGGATCAGCACCTTAATTCAGTTTGGAATACGGATAACTACTCTCTATAGCACTCTGTAGTTGATGACTAGTACAGAAAATCAGAACCTCAAATGAAACATATTCCAATGGTCCAAACTCTCAAACAGCACTAGTGAAATCGATGAAGCTACACTGACTGACACTAGCTGAGAATTTGGCCCAGGAGTAACAGACAATAAAACTACAGAATTATAATTCCTAAGTAATGTATTCTAGAAACTCAGGCACATAACAGTAATCACTGATATATGCACATCTGGGAATGAATAAGAAAGAAATAACAAATCATCTGGAAACTTTTTTGTGAAAAGTGCTTACTAAGGAAAAATGAGGTTTGTAATAAGTCCAGCAAAAAATAAATCCATGTGAAAAGAGACATATGGGTAGGTAAGCAAATAGCCTTTTTTGCTTTTAGTTTTTCACAGTGAGAACTTTAAACACAGTTTGAATTTTAAGGAGTATACTTTTTGATCTCAAGGAACAAGATGAGGTTTCCTGATTCTAGCCAAGAGAACAGTAGCGTATCTGAGCAGAAAGCTCCTTAGAAGCCAGGCAGGAGTAGTCATGTGTTTGTCATGGGGTGGTGCCCTCCCTCATGTTCTTGGGCATGAACTCTCTGCATTAAGTGTTTGACTCTGCCTGATAAATGATACAGACCCAATCCTAAAACTATACAGAGTTCCACTCAAGCCAGTGATAAGGAAAATTTTTAATCCTTGGATTCAGATGCATATTTTGTTCACTATTTCTGTGCTTTTGCTTTGCAGTTAAAAATGTATGTATGCTACCAGTTGGAGGCATGTATTCAAGCATTTAAACCAAGTTATGAAATTTAGTTACCCTTGCAGCTTCTCATGTTAGAGTCCCTCTTCCCTATCCTGTCCCAATGCAAAATTCATAGCAGCTTTATGGAGTCAACCCTTCAGCCTGAAGAGATAGTCCACTGTGACAGGAAACAATCTGGGTGGCTAAATATAGATGTCCAGTGAGTTTTTAGGCATTTTAGGAAACTCTGCTTGGGCTCCAGCTGCCATTTCAGAAGGCAGTGTGTCTCCTATAGGTCCTGTGCCAAAACTTCTAGCAGTGTGATATCTCAGACAGTCTCAAGAGCCTACACATTAAGGCCTTGTCAGTTAAAAGAAAAAAATTAATCCCAAAGTTTAAGACCCTTCAGTGAAACCTCTCTACTGTTGATCAGATGAAGTGTCACTGAGAAAAATTAGTATAACAACTTGTTCAACCTCTGAGGAAATATTTGCAGGATCCAAACTATATAGGGGTTTTATGTCAAAATCTCAAATGATACTGGTAGTCAGTCAAGATTATATTTAATAAATGTGTCCCTCCTAAACAAAATGGGCATGAATCACAAAGCTGTACCATGTGTCCTTGCTAAGAGACCTACAAAATCATCTGCATTTGGATGGAGTAGCAGAATGCTCTAGGTAAGTATAAATCTGAAATAAAAGGTTGTCATGCACAAACCCAGCATGATAAAAAACTATATTAATGCTCCTGAGCACCCCAGAAATGGGTCTACCCAGCATTTGAATGTGTCAGCTTGTTTTGCTATAAAAGAATGAATCAAATTATATCTATGGCATTAGAAGAGGAATCAGCATAATTTAGTCTTCTAAAATACAGCAAGAATGTAACACTTTGTTCAAGTTCAGCAGTTTAAATTACTTTTTTTTTTGGTCTTTTTTTCCTTTGGAAGTGCAAGACAAGTGATTCAGCAGATTGGAATTTGCATTTTCTCAGAATATCCAAATATGCCATCAAAATATGATACCTCTAAAAGTGGGTTCACAGGGCTAACTCCAATAATGTACACAGAGAAAAAGAAATGTTGGCCACTCAGATAAGAATGAAAACAAAGCTACATCTTCTGGGAATTTTAAAGTAGGAATATCTGCAAGTTGTACGGTGGGGAGAACACCTATATTGACCTTAGTAAGAAGGACTGAATAATTCATCATCTATGTCTTCCACAGGTGTGATGGATTTTTTTATGTCAAAAGAGATCTAAACTTTCTAAACTGCACAATTAAAACAACAGAAGCTTTGACCACAAAGTCCTAATTTATTGATACTCATCAGCTTTTAACGGCAACATATTTCAAAATCTAAAAGAAAGAGGTATTTCATGTTTGTCTTTTTTTTTAATATAAAAATACTGAAAGAAATATGGACAAAGTACAATAGTAATTATAACAAAGTTAATAAATATTTACTTTGGAATAGAAGGTAATTCTTACAATAACACTAAACTTGAAATCTGCCAGTCAGGTAGTATGGAAAAGTAGGTTAACAGCCAAGGTAAGGGGCACAGAAAAACCCCTTGAAATGGCTGATCAGTTCAGAGGTTATATACTCTAAATATTCTCCTTTTAAGACAGAAGTACAGTAAAGCTTTAAGTAAAGCTGGACTATAAAATGCAAGACCTGGAAATAGTGAATCAAAATAGAATATTTTGTTATGGCTTTAGTGCCTAACTTTAAATTAGTGCTAAAATGAAACTTCTTCCTGAACTTGCTGTGTTTTGTGGTTGCACTTGGTTTTGTTCTGAATGGAGCTGAACAAGCCACTCCACTGCAAGAAGACAACTGGACTAATTTTCTGGGAGAGGTAGCCTAACACATTAATACCTTAAATAATTCCCTTAGTTCACAGAACTTTTATTAGTTTTATTTTGTCTTACAGAATAATTAGCTGTGAGGCAAGTTGGAAAGAGAGATTTCCCTCTGCACTCAAAAATTTCTTTTATTGTCTCTAAGCTACTTTGCATGGAGGCTGTGTGAAACTAGAGACTAGTTTTTGCCAACTTTCTCATAAACTCTGAAGTGTTTTGATCTTGCAGGATTCTCTGATGTAAACTAGTTGAAATGTTTGGATGGCTGAGCAATGTTGTCTGCACAGTCAAAAGATACTTGGATGCATTTACACTGAATAAATACAGGAAATTATATTCTAAGTAATTTAAAGTAGAGTGTGAAAATTTGGTCAAGAAACTGTGAGAAGTTATAAAGACTGAAATGTCCCAAAGAAAGAAAAAGGGACATCTTGTAATATGGCAGGGTATATATATTTATGATAAAAAAATATGTAGGAGTTATTTAGTTTGGGGGGGGAAAAAAAAAACATATAGAGGAAATTTAATGTTTCAATAGTCAGAAGTATCCATCCCATTACCAGAATGTATCAACATCTTTTCAACAGTGGCACTCAATTGTTGAATAAGAGAATACAGTGGAAGCTCCACTCTTTCAATTCACTGTCAACAAGATCATAAAATCAACTACCATGGATATTTTATTTTTCCAATTTACCAACCCAAACCAAGAGTAAAAAAAGGTATCCAAATAAAACTCACCATGAACTGACCTATTGTTTGTAGGTATCAGAAAGGAATATGCCACATATTCATTAAAGCTCAGCTCTATGGATACACATAAAAACATTCAAAAACCAGAATATGCTGCTGTAAAGTGACAGTAGCATTTTTATATGTGTGGACAGCAAACTCCATTTAAAAGACAAATTATTAGCCATATGCAGACAAACATTAGCGAGTTAAATGGGCCACTGTTCTGACTACTACCAAGTACTTACTAAACCTATGAACCACCAAAATGACGCTTGGGAAAGCTGTCAGGAATGTGAGATACAGCAAACCTTCTTTTTGCCTCTTCCATGTACATTATTGCTATTAACATATAAATGGATACCACACCTTGTAAGTTTAGTCCATATCATTAATCACTGTAGAGCCTGACAGATGTTAGACAGCCCTGCAAAAAAACAGGAGAGCAAGTACACTTTATGCCAAACTCTATTTGCCCAAGCTCCATTAAGGCAGTGAAACCACTTCATCCCAAGTGATGTGACACGACATGAAGTTTTTAAGGAGTCCATCCCCAACAGGGAGCCTCTTTCCTGCTAGCAATCCTGACTCAGTACATTTGTGTAAGTAGCACACAATAGTGAGAGCTACTAGATATTGCCAGTGCAGATAAGGTAGTGCAGGCAGTCAGAGCTTCCCACTATGCTTTTAAAGTCCCTAAGACTCTTAAACCATGGCTCAGAAGAGCAGAAGCTGTTTCTCCTCAGCCTCTGGAATCATCTCATAAAGTAGAGGAAGCAAGAGGCACTTTGGAAATCATGATCCCTCCACCCAAGAGCAGCCCTCCAGGTATCAACTGCTAGTGTCATTTGCACATCCTCCTAGCTAGTGCTTTTTACTGCTAGTATTTTAACGGAATAATTAGCAAGCAAAAATACTTTTACAGGACATATCTTCTTTACAGTATTTCCACTTAATAGATGTCTGTCCTGTCTTTTAATAATCTGAACAGATAATGTTACCTCCCATTTCTGTCCCCTTTCTCTCCCTTCACACCAGTGCCAGGTTTAGGTATGATGGAGTGGTATTGCTAGGCAGCATTTCTGAGGATGTCAGTCATGGAAGTACGCAGCTGTTGTTGTCTGACACCACTCACAAGAAAAGTAGATTTTTGTTAGTACACACTTCCAGCTATTGCTGCACTTCCAAAGATTATCAGAGATAACAGAAGCCGATAAAGAAACATGTCGGGCAAGCCTGCAAATGCAGTCAGTATTTAAATGAGAAAATCCTCCACTTATTTGTCTTTACGAAGTACATCTCTCATTGTTTCAAAATGCTCCCAAGTGTTTGAAAAACAACAGTAATTTAAAAGAAAAGTGCCAAATTGCCATACAAATCTTATAATTTAGCTTCAGAGATGTATCCATCATATCTCAGCCATCATCTGAAAAAAAAACGTGAGCCACAGTGTGGCAGCCATCAGACATATTTTTCATTTTGTCATGCAGATCAACATCTGACAATCTTTCTGTCACTCCTGACTCTGTCAATATTCTTGGGCTCTGTTTATCTGCTGTGATCCTGAGCTTCCTGCTCTGTGCAAGCCAGCATGGAAGATCACAGATCCTACCCCTTCTTTAGGCTGACCTACATTCCCCAAAAGATTAGGCAGCCCAAAATACAGTCTTTAACTTTCTGGGACACATCTGAGCAACAATAAGCTTCATGAAGAGGAAAATGCATTAACACAAGCTCCAGTTCTCATCAGTCTTCTCTCCTGGCAGAGTCTCTGAAGTAATGGTGTCACTGAGGGGCATGTGTACCGCTTTCTGATCCTCTGCTGAGTTAGTGTTTGACTACTGATCGCTTGCCTTTTAATAGCTTTAGAAATCAGCAGCATAGCAATCCTGTCAATGCTGTTTTGTTTACCCCAGAAAAGGGCCATGTGACCTGTTGGGAAAAAAACAAATAAAAATCCTAATTAGGTAATGATCAAAGACTAGAAGAGATCAGCTCTTTTGTGCAACATAAACACTGGGAAAAGAAAGATTCTTGCAATGTAGGCACTGCTTATCTCAGTGCACCGAATATCATACTTGAGTACCTAATGCTCATTACTGATGCAATTAATGAAAAATTTCAGGATAAATTCTGGATGGAACTCCCCATAACTCATTTGTAGGGATAAACTATGTTCTTCCTCGGGAGTACTTACTGAGAGTAAGCGGTGGGGATTCAACTCCAGATTCAGTCACTTACATGAGGCCTATGCAATGCAGATCTACATATGTACTAGGTGTCTAAGCTCCTTGTATGGTCATGGAGATCTAGTCAATCTAGTCAAGGGAGCTACTAGGCCACTCAGGTCCACTGAGCTCCACCTAGACACCGGCATTTAACCAGCTAAACAGCTCTCCATTAATCACATTAACAACCATATTTTACACCCATCATTTTTAAAGTGGTTTTTCAAGCAACAAGTCTACTTAATGTTGCAAGATTTTAGGAATTTTGATGATGAGATACAGACATTGTGATATAGAAAAGGAAAAAGAAGGGGAACTGTGTTCACATATGATTTTTGGCAAATGATTTTTCATCTATACAAGTTAAAGTGAACTGAGTGCAGCATGTGTTATGGGAAGACTGTTTTCAGTCTACCCGTAGGACCTTTCCAAGTCTGCTGTATAACAAATGGTGACTAAAAGCACAAAAATATTGTGTTAATGTAATTCACAAAAATACTTCTTCTTCCTACTTAAATTCTCAAGTTTGGAGAAGATCTTCCTTGTCAATATCCTTATATTATTACATCTGTGACTTCTCAAGATGCTTAGACCATTACTACCTGAGTAGGCTAGACCAGCTTTTAGGCTTTGCTCCCTGTCCTGGATCAAATGAGCCCTAAAAAAGCACTGTTATATTCTCCTACATTATATTCTTTTTACAGACACAGAGAAGGTTTCAGTTCACATAGTTTACCAAATCAAGATTGAAGAGGTTTATTATATATTAATGACATATAATTACTGGCAATTAGTAAACTATACATTTAAATTTCAATAACAGTAATTCAACAAGTAAACCATAGTATTTGATTCTTAGGAAATGTTAATAAACAGCTAAAAATTTCTAAATACCTTTTTGCAATTAACCCCAAGACCCATACACACCCACACCCATGCTTACAGATTGCATGCCCTCTCTACAACTTTATTCATACCATTGTGGGTCACCCACATGTCCCCTTTTCTGGGACCATGGAGATCCCTACTTGCATACCTCTCATGTGGGAGATATGGGTTACACTTTGATAAAATCAGAAAGCAGACAATGCAAAGGACTGTGCAGTATAGGTGTTTTGGCTATGGCCCACCAGCATTTACAAAGATAACTGACAGCAGGAGGCCTGATAAATCTCTTAGAAGAGATTGAACTTGAACAGAGCCTGGAATTTTAATGGTGGGGTGGAATACATGAAAGAGGACTACTAATTTGCTGAAGATTTTTTTTTTCCTTAGGAGTAGGTAAACTCTTATTGTTGTTAAAGAAGTTACCTAAACACTCCTATGTTAAACCAGGATGCTTCACAGAAAGATTCCTCCAGGCAAACTGCATTTCTGTTTATGAAGCTCACTTTGGTAATTAATGTTCTACTGATTTCAGAAAAGAAAAAAGGGACTGTTGTAATTTTTTTTTTCATGCAACTCTTCTACTGGTACAGTCTCTTGCACACAATGGCATTTTTCTTCCTGGAAACATCTAATTGAACTCTACTCCATAGTATGATGATGCATACGTATAATGCCAAGATTTTCTCTTCGTTGCCCAAGGTTTATTTTTAAACTGACTGAGCCTTGCATTGTCTTGCTTTACACTCTATCTATGTGTTTTGAAAAACTGTGTAAGGATCAGCTGAAGAAATTAGAATACAATAAATATGACCTGACCACTATTTTACTGATACCAGCTCTGACGACCTTATAAAATCCTGCTTCCATGCAAGCACTGCTTTATTATCACATAATGTCTAGTAGAAAAACAGTAGGCAAGGTTTCAGAAAGAGAAAAGGTGATATAGACTTATGAAGATGGTAAATTACAGTAACACCTCAATTTACTTTGTAGAATTTATGAAACTTAAAAGAAAGCTGAAAATATTGACCTTTCTGGGAACATATATAAAAATTTGGACATTCCCCAAATTTTACTTGTAGTAAGGAAATTGACATTTAGTTTACAACAGTTTGTCACTTTCTAGAAAGCATTCCCAAAGATATATCTAAGCAAGTGGGGAAGTAAGCGAGAACACAAATGTACAGAAGTATAGAAACCAGATATACCACGTTCACATTTCTGTAAGGAATATATGAACTTTCTCAGCAATTTAGCACACACAGATACACACATAAAGGCAAGGAAATGGCCAGAAGAATAATTCTGATTTCACACATGCCTATTATAGGGTTCTCGCTTCTTGTATTTCAGTACCCAACTCAACATATAACAAGTTGTTCATGGAATGAGCCAACCCAAATATTATCTGTGATGACTCTGCTTTGGTATTTACAACAGGAAGAGGATGAGGATTGGTTCACTTGGAGGATTATAAAAGAAACCTGATGTGTGTCTCTTCATAATCACAAATGTTTGAGCCTTAAGAAAAATAGTGAAATTTCTGTCAGAAAAAACACGGGTGCAGTTGATTCTGCCTTAAATCCAAGGCATGGATGAGACAACTCCCTTCTGTCCTGTGATGTCATGGCTACAGAGCTCTGCTTGCTTCTCTGGTAGTTTCCTCATCTGTAGACATCATGCATGTTCCTGGCCAGGTCTCAGGTCTCCAGTCTCACTTTGTAGATGTCAAGAATTGTTCTTGAAACCAGAAAGTTAACATGTTTTTTTTTTTTTTTTCCTACAAGTAAACCCATAAGAAAGTTCACTGAAAGACTCCTTCAGTAAGGCCTTTGACACCGTTTCCCATAGCATTCTCCTGGCAAAACTGGCTGCTTGAGGCTTGGATGATCGCACGCTTTACTGGGTAAAAAACTGGCTGGATGGCCGGGCCCAAAGAGTTGTGGTGAACGGAGTTAAATCCAGTTGGAGGCCGGTCACGAGTGGTGTCCCCCAGGGCTCGGTTTTGGGGCCACTCCTGTTTAACATCTTTATTGATGATCTAGACGAGGGGATCGAGTGCACCCTCAGTAAGTTTGCAGACAACACCAAGTTGGGTGGGAGTGTTGATCTGCTCAAGGGTAGGGAGGCTCTGCAGAGAGATCTGGACAGGCTGGAGCGATGGGCTAAGGCCAACTGTATAAGTTTCAATAAGGCCAAATGCCGGGTGCTGCACTTCAGCCACAACAACCCCCAGCAGCGCTACAGGCTGGGGAGGAGTGGCTGGAGAGCTGCCAGTCAGAGAGGGACCTGGGGGTGTTGATTGACAGCTGGCTGAACATGAGCCAGCAGTGTGCCTAGGTGGCCAAGAAGGCCAATGGTATCCTGGCTTGCATCAGAAATAGCGTGGCCAGCAGGGACAGGGAAGTGATCTTACCCCTGTACTCAGCACTGGTGAGGCCGCACCTCAATGACTGCATTCAGTTTTGGGCCCCTCACTACAAAAGGGACATTGAATTGCTTGAGCATGTCCAGAGAAGGGCAACGAAGCTGGTGAAGGGTCTGGAGCACAGGTCTTACGAGGAGTGGCTGAGGGAACTGGGACTGTTTAGTCTGGAGAAGAGGAGGCTGACGGGACACCTCATCGCCCTCTACAGCTACCTGAAAGGAGGTTGCAGAGAGCTGTCAATGAGCCTCTTTACCAAGTAATAAATGATAGGACAATAGGTAATGGCCTCAAGTTGCACCAGGGAAGGTTTAGACTAGATATTAGGAAGCATTTCTTTACAGAACGTGTTGTTAGGCGTTGGAATGGGCTGCCCAGAGAGGTGGTGGAGTCCCCATCCCTGGAGGTGTTTAAGAGTCGGGTTGACATAGCGCTTAGGGATATGGTGTAGTTGAGAACTGTCAGTGTTAGGCTAATGGTTGGACTAGGTGATCTTCAAAGTCTTTTCCAACCTAGATGATTCTGTGATTCTGTGATTTCAGTGATTCAGCTCAGAATTAGGATTAAAACATAATCTGTTCATAACTGAAAGATCACTAATATGAATAATTTGGTGATAACTGAAGATCATGATATGTCTTCATATCTTTCCAAAGAAGAAAATTATGGGATGGGGCACAGAGAAGAGATAGGAGAAAAGGAAGGGGAGAAGAGAAATTAAAATATATTAGCAAAATACATCATTCTATACATCTATAGCAAGTGTTGCATGCTTATGTCAACCTTTTGATGGAAGGATTGCAATGTTCCAAGACATTGAACCTCAGCAATGATTTGTCCTCTTAGAACTTCTGGTTTATGGTCTTTCGGTTTCAGGATGCAGACACAATGGAAATCATGTCCACATGATCACATGGTAGTCTGAAACTGGGCATGAGACAAAATTCATTGGGATTTAAGTTTTATTGCAAAATAAAGCCCAACTATATAGAATTCAAAATCTGTGTTGACATTCACAGATATATACTTCTGGAGTGCTGGCATCAAAGTAATAAGAAATGGCAATTACTATTTGTCATTTCCTGGAAATACAAACACAGGTGAATCAGGAAACTGCAATATTCACAGCTCTCCCAAAGTTTTCATCTAATACTTCCCAAAACAGCTCCAAGCACCAGCCAGGATTTACAATGAACACTAAAGCAACCAAGCAGTAATACATCCAGTAGTGACAAAGCTTGTTCTCTCTTGGTATCTGGTGTTTTTTGCTCCTTCCACAAAAGCAAAGAAGCCATAGAACCAATTTAACCAGCTTTCAAGAAATTTATCCTTTGGCCTAGATGTAGCTTGGTGTTTACATACATGCTTTCCCTGAGCTGTGGAAGTGCAGGGTATATACCTTGAAACTGTGTTTGAGCTATCAGTGTCTGTTGGGGATGTGAGTAGCCAGGTTCATCTTTTAATTATGTTTTTCTTTGCTAGAGGTTCCAACCAGCCCTTTCCCGAGTTTCAGAAATGAGACATAAAACTACCCTTTGTTGCTCTGTACTCATTGTAATGCCATCCAGTCCCTACTGCTTCACAGGATTATAATTATTGTAATCCAAATAGTTTCACATGGCAAAACCAACAAACTGTTAAGAGTTCAAGGTTCATCAAAGGATTTCCAAAAGCTTCCTCAGTAAGTGAGAGAAAAGGTAAAACCATAAGGCAAAAAATTGGGTCATTTTTTAAATTGTGATATGTACATATAAATCTTATGCATTTACAAAGATTGAGTGTTGGCAGAAAAGACATATTGCTGTGCATTTAGTAAGGTTTTTATTCTCTCTCTGTTCTGAATATTATTTGAAATAATTTGTATAATACAGTTCAGTGATAAGAACTGAAATAAAGTTGATGATGGTAAAAATTTTACAGTATTTTATGCCATAATCAATGCAAAAGCACACCTGGGGTTCTCACTACTAGAGAATAAATCTGCCTGTAGAAGACAAAATGTGAGACACTGCAGGAAAATCCAGCAAGAAAAAGATAATTCACTTAATGAAACTGGAAGTGAGGATCTACCAGTTGTGTGTTTAGTGTCTTATAATATATGGTAACATCTCAACTTCACCTAAAATCTACATGACTGTCAATATAAAGAGGCAGAGCAACAACAAAGTAAGCAGCAGCCACAGGGGTAGGTTATATGCTTACAAAGCAAAGAAACCTGGTCTTACTATGTCCTGGGCAGGCAGTAGAGGCTTGCAGTGGCATAAAGTGTTCTTTGATTGTTTTTAATTTTGTAAGCCTTTTTATTTTCTGCTGTCTTTTGGAAAAACCCTCAAATATTATGAAAAGAGGGAGTGAAAAATAAATAAAGATCAAAATGAAACCCAAAATAGTCTATGGCCACAGCATTTCTGTTATGAGATGGAAAATATAAAAGAATAATAAAAAAATAATCAAGAGGCATTGCAGCCTGTGGAAATTTCAACTCCAGTTTTCAGATGAAAGAGGTCTACAGGTAGGTGTCCAAACAAAACAAATCTTTTAAAGTTCACTAAATGTGATGAATGAGTTCATATTATTAGATTATATGAGTGCCTATTTTTAGGTTATATCCGTATAACTAATTTCATCACTGTGTTTGAAGTATGATTTTTTGAACCTAAACCCAAAGGAAGAGTGCATTGCTAGCAGAACTGTAAAGCACTAGGTAGAGAGCATCTTCTGTAGACTCATTACCCGGGTCCTAAAATAAATGTAGAAAGGTGACTTCACATGGTTCTACGTCAAGCAATCAGGAAACACATGGATAAATTAAAAGCAAGACAGTTTCTGCATAAAGTTCTTGAGGAAGGAATGTGTTTTTAAGTTCCCCACCTCTGGGCTCTGACTTGATATTTTACACCTCTTTGTACTCCAAAGGCTACAGGAAAACTCACGAGACCTCCTTGTTTCATTGGAAAAGAGAGGAATATTGTACCTGCATAGAATAACTATGCTTAAAGATAGCTTTCATTGGAATATATGTATTAAAACATATAAAACATATCTCACATATACACTATATGTATACTAAAAAGAGTAAAAAACCTTCAGGTTCCCCATGGCAGAGAAAAATAAAAAATAAAAGAATGTTCTGAAATTCTCTCAAAGTTTACTGAGTGAACACAAACTCATATAAACTGTGTCAGGAAACACATACAACACTAGCCAAAATTCATATTTTCCCAGGATTTTTTTCCCTCTTGGCACGCCCCCAGTGCACATGCTTTTAATTTTTGTGTGGTACTTTATAAGTTGCTGGACTTTTTCTAAAACTGGTAGCTCATTCCTGAAAATAGAATCAGTGTGTTAACCAAGCTATCATAAATAACGTTTTCTTCTAGCTCCCTAATGGGAATAATTTCTCTTGCTTGTTTTATGGCAACATGCTCTATAATTAATATAGTATTGCTTAACAGAATCACAGAATCATCTAGGTTGGAAAGGACCTTGAAATCATCTAGTCCAACTTTTAACCTAGCCTTGGCAGTTTCCAACTATACCATATCCCTCAGCGCCATGTCGACCCTACTCTTAAACACCTCCAGGGATGGGGACTCCACCACCTCCCTGGGCAGCCCATTCCAACGCCCAACAACCCGTTCTGTAAAGAAATGCTTCCTAATATCCAGTCTAAACCTTCCCTGGCAGGGATCAATTAATAAATTAATCACAAAACATTTCAGAAGACAAACATTTGTAAGTGAAATATTTAGGTTACAAACTAGTTTACAGATAATCACCTATTTTATAATCACAAATATTTAAGTTATTCTTGACTTCCTCTCACAGTGAATATTTGTGAGAAGAGAAAACCTTTGTAATGAGAAGGACAATATTCTACCCCCAGAGGTACATGAAAAGATGAGTTGCTACCTGGATTCTCTGTAAGAGTGTTCAGATTATCCCTATATGTCCTCCTCATAACATAGCTAGGAGGGTTAAAATCCTGAGTCTGAAGAATGTAGGTGCAGTTGGGAGCCCAGGACTTCTTGCTATTCACTTTTCTGATTGTTTTTCATTCTCTTCTATAAATACAATTGTCTGAAACATAGACTGAAAAACAGTAAGTGTTGTCATAGAGTGAGTAAAGATTTATTCTTTACTTTGGGCACAATTTTGAAATTCTAAAATGTAGGCACAATGTAACCAATAAGCCATGTAATAAACAAGGTGACATCTACATTGTGAAATTCCATTGATTATAGTATTTTAAAATAAACTGTACCATTTAGTACACCCAAGATTGTGGGTTCTACTAAATTATACTAAAAATACCTCAGACTTGAATCTGAACCTAAATATCCTTGATGCTCATTAATCTGCAATATAGATATTAAATAAAAACAGTCATGCCATATATGTCAGTTTCTGCTAAGTATGAAGTATCTTTTTTTTCTAATACATACCTTACCATCTACTACAACTTGTATAATTTGTTCTTGTGATGATACAGCAATTAATCTCAATAATAAAATCTATCCATAATAATAAAAAAAACCCACAAACCAAATCAGTCACTAGCCAATTTAGTCTTTTTTTTTTTTAGACTAAATAGACCCGAGTGACAATGTCCTGAGATGCTTAAAAAGCTGCTAGTGTTGACAAACTTTCAGTCACCCCAAAGAGATATCACTTTGAACATGGACCATCTAGACCTTATTATCTCACTGTTTTACTCCACGTAAGAGGCACATCCACCCCTACCTTTCAACATACACATCCATATCACTTGGAGAGTTCAGGTTAGCACTCACAGGATCCAGAATGGACAAGAGAAGCAACTGGCATAATTCAAAATGAGAGAAACACCATAGCCACAGTGTCAGCCTCACTTCTGTGTCTGGTGTCCACTTCAGATTCGCAGCCTGGTTTGACACCAGAGATGATCTTCAGGGACCCATGCAGGCAGCACAACTGAGTTCCCAGCAGATAGACCTATCAGCATCCCTCATTCATAAACTCAGTCCTCAGGTGTATCCACTCCCCCTCCACTGCTACACACACACACCTTGCTATCTTTGCTCTTATTCTTTCCAGATAGGAACTCTGTCCAAGGAGGCAAGATAGATAACACATTAAGGCAAAAAAAAAGAGTATTTAAAGTCACTGGCTGAATTATAGTAACTGCTCTTTGGATTTGCTGTCCTTTATACATTTGCCTTTTGAGAAGTGGTTCAGAAAAATAAACAAAAATAAAATACAAAACCATTCTGTGTCTCACATAGTAGTAATACCATACTACTTCCCTCATCCTATTCTTTCTGAAATAAACATGCTTAAACCATTACAAAAGGAACAAAATATTCAGTGTGAAAAAAACAAAATCGATCATCTGAAGCAGACAATTTTTGGTTTATGCTCAGAGAAGGACACAGATCATTAAGTCATTCTACAAAGGAAAGATGAAGATGGTAACAAATGGTTGCCAGTTGGAAGAGACAAGAACATAATAACCACAAGGCTGAGAAATACCATTGTTACTGTAGCACTACGATAATTTAATAAGTGAAACAAAACTGTTTAATTTTCCTATAGTAACAATATAGAATATTTGCCATGAGGGGATGCTCATCTTTGTTAGCTATGACTAAACTCCTGTGAAACATGTGGCTGATAGTCCACACCAGCAAGCGACAGAGCAGATGATTGTGCCAAAGTCTGTGATATATACCAAGGTAAAATAAACACACTTTCTGGATCCTAGATGTGTGCTGGATCATGTGAAAATTCTCCTCTGACCTTAGAGAGGTGGGGCTATCTATAGTATTCAGTCAAGTTTCAGAACAGGGCCCTAAGAAAAATAAATGATGAACAAGTACTGGCTGCAAACTTAAAACTAGACCATCTGAAAAGCATCTGTTTTTAGGCTGCAAAATCACATCCATCAACCAGCAGAAGTTTTATTTAAGCCTTACTTTAAAAGAAAATTCCAAAAAGTTAGCAGCTAGCAAAAAAACCACAGCCTCTTAGAAATATCATCTGCACAAGAAAGAAGGTTAAATAATATCCACAAATTTACTATGTAGACACTGGAGATCACTGAATAGAAATTTTCATGATAATAAATGATTTGCCATTGCTAGAAAAACAATCTGGTAACCAGCCATGTTCTGTTTATATAGTACACATGCCAAGGTGTGATCTGAGCCCTAAAACCATCCATATCCTCTTTCTAGACACAGACTGTCTAGGGATGATATTTCTAACTAAAATGGGAATTTGTAGATGGGTACATACAGAAACATTGGCAACAGTTAATTCAAAGACGGAAATAAAAAGTGGTATCTGAGTTTAAAGTCAAAAATCGCAAATTTGTGTATCTGACATACATACATAAAATAGAACTAAACAAACTCTTCCAGTTTGGATTTGAGTCTTTTGAACTACTGTAGAACTTGCTTGTCAAATTTGCATCTGTATAAATAGATCATATTTGCATGCATATGAAGGTCTTGCTCCATCTCTGCCTAACTGCAGGCTCATGCATTTATTCAGTACCTGTTGCCAGTGCTCTGTGAGGGAGCAGCAGGAGCTGCTCCATGAAGGGGGTGGGCTGGGAGCTGAGGGCAGCTACAGGGCAGGCTGTGTCCTCTCCAGTGGGGCACAGCACCCAAGCAGGGCCAGGGCAGTGATATGCACAGCCTCTCTCAGCAATCCCAGGAAGGGTGATAGGTAAGCCAGGTCCCAGCAAGGAAGCCCAGGCAAGAATAAACGGAGCCAGGCCTGAAACAGAACTGGAGAGAAGGTTGTCTACACCCCAGGTCTGGAACCAATCCCAGAAAAGCAGCCAGTGAGTCAGGCCAGCAGAGACAGCACAAGTACCTCTGAAACACACCTTGAGCAATGTTGAGGTGCCTAGTCTGAACAAAAACAGAGACCTCAGACCAACGCGCAGAAACCTGTGAGGCTGTCCCGGGTGATGCCAGTCAGGACCTACTGGTGTGCTCAGAGCCGTGACAGTCTGAGTTTTCCTATTCATCCAACATATTACCATGTTACTAATTGTACAGTAGCAGCCAGAGAAATTTCTCCTACACACATAAAAATTGTTGATTGGGGTAAGTGGACCTGCCTGATCAGTCTCACCTGGACCCGCACCGAAGTACCATCTGCCCATTGCTCCAGAGCTCCATTAAGGCTCAAACCTGGGCACGTGGTGGATTTTCACCACCCTGGTCTTGCTTGGGTACTGTGCCCTGGTCAGGGTAGTCACTGTCCCTGCCTTGTTGACAACTCCAGGAGCAGCCCACTTTTGATGTTCACAGACACAAAATCATAGTTGTCTGCAGCATGATGTGTCCACCTGGAAGTTCTCTGGATGTCTCATTGTTGAGAAATGTAAGAGTAGAGCTGATCTGGACACCAAGATCTCAGCCACCATGGGTGCTGGTGGTTAGAGAGGCTCATTACAGAATACACACATACAACTTACATCTACAGTAGTTAGCCCAGGAAAAGGAGAGATCATGCCCTTCCAGAAAGGGCTCAAAATGAAAAAATCTTGACTGGCTACAGATTTAATTATTCCCCAAAGTTTAAATTTTTTGTTTCCCTCAGTTTTGTCAGTGAATTAATTGTGGAGTTCACTGAGTACTCTAGAGTTTTTCAGACAATAACTTATGTAATGATAAAATCTTTCATCAATTCAAATGTTTTTATAAAATAAAATCATTAAAGACTGAAAAAGATCATTAAACATTTATATTTGGAGACATTGATTATGTATAATATGTATAATTTATATGTACAAAGTGCTATTTTCATATATAGTTCATATATGCTACCCATATAACATGTTCAGTCTCTAGTTATGAGACTCTTGAAAGTATTCAGGTACTTTCATTAGTAATCTTCAGCTGATCATAACTTTTCTACTTTTCAAGAATGATGAATTTTAGCATATTATTTCCTTTGCCTTCTGTCAAGGTATCTGTGTTCTTAAACTCATCATGGATATTTAGCTTCATAAAACTGAGAAAGGCTTGCTTTGTCTGGGACATGTGGAGAGTGCCTTGGTAAGCCACATTCATATTCATGTGCAGCATTAATTTTTAGCATGTATTTTTATCTTAGAAACAATTAACTTTACATGGGAATGAATTTGTTGTTCAGTGTTTATTTTGCTGTAACTTACCCAAAATAATTATTAAAGAAAGAAAGATTGTCAGTATTGCAGTTCATCACTAGGATAGTTTCATGATCTCTATGGAAAATATGAAACTGGTACCATTATAAAATGGACCTTAGAAAGGCAAAAAGTGCCAAAATGAGCATCAAGTACCTACATTAATTCTATTTCTTTTGCACAGACATTAGTTGAATTAAATAGTTGCATACTGCTTCTTAAATAATACACAGCTTTTTCCTATATACTACATTATTTCAGAGTACACCATTAGTAAACTATCGATTACACAGGTACAACCATGATTCTTTTTTAGAATTACATTTTCACTGACACCATATTTTCATCATCCTTGGTAAAAAGAATAGATAGAATTCAACATGCCTTCATCAAAGTTATTACAATCTTTATTTTATTATATTTTATTTTCCCTACATGCCCACTATGGACTTCACAAGTGCATGCCTATCAATTCTGAATCTTTAGCAACTGTGCTAAAGAGGTAATTAAGGTTTGGCTTTATAGAGTAAGGGAGATTAATGTGGTATATAGTGCACATCATTATCTGTTGGAAACAGAATGAAGCTTTCTATGACATGGCAGGATATGTCATTGTCAGTAGAAACAAAACATTTGCATATGAGAGAATGGTTAGGAAGTGTTTCCCTAACTTCTGCACATTCCTGCCTTTTGAGATTTGCATGGTAGTTTCATTCCTATTGTAGTGTCCTTTAAAAATAATTAGCTGTTTCTTAAATATGGGAAGACACTTAATATAATACACTTGAAGTATAATGCTTTATAATGTTCAGTACAGAAATATGAAATGAGAGCAGAATAGTACAGGTCTCCTATATCACCCCATTTTTCTTTAGGCAAAAGATACTTCTGCTAAATGTTGTCCTCCCACTGTAGAATTAAACTAATAAAACTCTGAATTTAGGGATCAAAAAATACTTAACAAAATACAACTATTCTTTGTTTAATGGCTGGCATAATTGAACCTGAAGGAATCTTTCTGAAAAATTGGCAGTCTAAAAGTTGAACTGTGTCAGAACTAACTTCTGTTCCCTGGGCTGCTACAGACTCCTATGCAAGACACTGTAAGTTATTGAAATTAAACTCTCAGATGGCAGTTTAATTGACTGCCATATGGCATCCCATTTCAAACCCCAAACATGGATTTATCTAAACAAATGAGGTAGTTGTCCAGATCTCCTTTTTAGAGCAGTTCTACCCCCTACCCCTCCAGGTGCACATCTAAAATAATTCCCATGAGTTTCAGCCTAGAACTGTTTTTTTCTTTCCACTACCTGTAAAGAAAATCCACAGGTGTAGGGGTATGTTGTATAGGTAACAGTGTAGTATGTTAAAAAGTTGTATGGTACAGCAGGAGAAGACTTGTGGAGTGAAACACACGATGCTGAGGAACTGATATGTGCTCTATATGTGTTTGGGGGATTTTATCTTGGCTTATAATGGTCTACCATTAACAGGTGTAGTGCATTAGGTGCATTCCTGAAATACCCTTTTCTTTACCTTAAGAAGGCCATTTGCATGCTCTGAGGCTGTTCTGTGATATGAGCTGCTGATCAGTAAATTCTGGATAATTGGGAGATTTGCTTCAAATAAGCACTAATGATCTGAACTAAAATACTGGTGTGGTTGTTCCCATAGACGTCTAAGGTGGATGAGATTTATTCCACTGTTGCAACCATATCATCAGATATTGTTTTTCTAGCTGGCCACAAAGTAGTCAAAACTGCTCTAATGAAGCGTTACCTGCAAGACTCAGTTTTCTGAACAATTACGTTTAATATAGTACTGCAATCTCTGTGCACCTGTACAATAGGAGTCAAACTCTTAAAAACAATAAATCAGCCTCTTATCTCTTTCATAGTAATGGTTTCTTCAGCTTGGGAGAATAAAATGACCAGGAGGAGGTGAGCGTCTCATCTTTGTGAAAGCAGTTCTAAAAAACTACTCTTCCAATATCATCCAACTACTTCCTATTAAATTTCCTCACTTTATTTTCTTGTTTCCTGCATTTTAGAAATGAACATTTGTTCATTTATATTAAATCACTTCTTTTTACCATCACTCCCATGGTATATTATTATAATGCCTTAATTTTACTGTAGTATACTATACTATACTAATGCTACTTAACGTAATTTCATCAATTTCATCAAAATGCCTGATGTACCGAAACAATCTTATGAACACACCTACACATATTTCAACAAAACAAGCAATTTGTCCACACTGTAACGGGACAAGTGAGGGGACTGATTTCACAGCATCAGTTGCCTGTGCTGTCAAGTGGTAAAAGTCCTAATTAACTTGGTGTCTTTGAAGCCTTGTTTTTTTTCATTTGCCTTGCTATAATATAGAAACCCCATTATTGTCTGTACAGGGAACTGTTGCAGTGAAATTAGCTTTGATAGCATTCCCAGTCATCTTCATCTGACAGCAGTTATACTTGAGTGAGTACTTGATGGGGAACTCCTTGTTTGACAGGCACCAGCTTACAAAACAGGGAATAACATTGCCAGAAAGAGGGGAAGGAAGTCATACTTTCCCGATCTAAGGAAAATGAAACTCTGCTGGTTTGCCATCTCTTCACTCTCACATTTCATTCTGCTCACATCTCAGCTTCCGCTTGAAGCCTCATTCTCAGAATATGCATTTCTGGAAAAAGAGGCCTTGAATATTGACATCCCAAACTTGAAAAAACTCATATTTTTTAGCCATTTTAAAATCAGTATTGTCTTCTGCAGTGAACTTTTCTAGCAAACACGGGAAATAATACCGGGGTTCTCTTCTAGAAAGAGTGGTAGGAGTTTAATTAACTAAGTAGTAATGATGGATGTGTAGGATTTTCTTAGAAGAAAACAGGCAGATATCCAAGCTGTGGATTGAAGTAGTTAGGTGAAGTATTGCCACTGATAAAGTCAGATTTGACATTGACCTCCATGCAGAAAAGATATTGCCCCCTTTGGGAATTCTGGCAACAGATATATTTTACCTTATGTAGACTATTTTGCACACAAATTGAAATCAATATAACTGCAACAAAGAACAAGGTCCTTCACTTTTTTTTTTTTTTTCCCCACTTATCTAACAAGTTGATTTTAGATAAAATTATTTTGCTTCCATGAATAAAATGAAGACATCTTTAATGCAGCCTCCAGGTTAAGCATAACTAAGTCCTAAAAATTTGGAGATATATGAATATCTTCTCATTTGCTATTCCCTAGGTTAAGAAATGAAAAAGCACAAAAAGCAGTTGTAAAAATCTACAGGACAAGCAAGTTCTATGATATTAGCTCTCTGATTTTGTTATTTCCCTAAGTTAATTGTTGAAGAAATCAAGAAACTTCTCCCAGAGACTTCCAAATTCAAGGAAGTGTTTGTAATATTTATTTTTAATGCTTACCATGCATACATTTTTACTGGGATCCTATCAGAGAGTTAATATGTTATTTATCCTCTCAAAGAATACAAAAGTGTGAGAGAAAACTAATACCATGATTTAAAAAAGGGAATAACAACTTCATAGGTGGCTTAATACAAGTACTGTGAACAGATTAGTATTTGCTTTGAGATATGGCCAAGCATAGAAGGCCAATTTAGTACTTATCATGCTTGCAGAGGAAACTTAGAGGTGGAATTGTCCTTGGATATGCAAACACTGAAGTAGGAATCATTTGGATACTTAGTCTGCAACTCTTCCTAAGTGAAGAGGTAGGATGATTTCTCAGCTGTGAAGATGTATCCTCTCAGTTTCAGCTGGGGTGATTGATTGCTTCCTCTGACAGCTCTTTAACTACAGCTTTGGAAGGGCTTAAAGACTGGAAGCTGGTTTGCATCTAACCCACTTATTTGTAGGAAAGGATCCGAGGAATATCCTGTTAAGAAATAGAGCTTTCCTGACATACCATAAAATACAACAATTGGAACCAGATATCTTGTTGGAGTTCCTTTGCTGTGATAGGAGATAGTGAAACATTAACTGTCCAGAGGAGACTACAGGTTAGATGGTATTAGTCATCCCAGTTTAAGTGGCTGGATAAAAGTACTTCACAGCCTAGCTATGGATCTCTGTAACACTCGGAACAAGCAAAGTCAAAGCATAAACTATAACACAGAAATGTTGTAAAACGAAAATTCTTAACAACTTGGAAATAAACTATTTTAATGAAATTTTGATATGATTGAGAAACTGGAAAGCAAATTAACAATTCTCTTTTCTTTGATAATTTTGTTTGTGCAATATCTTTAACCAAATAAATATACAATAAGCCATTTCTCTTACTCCTAATCTGCTGCTGCAGGTAAGTAAAATCTGTAAGTACTCACATTTTCAGGTTTTATATAAAAATTTGCTTCTCTCTTTTTAAAATTTCTTTTAAAGGTCTATTTCTTTCCCTTGCAGAGACAATATTAACTGTGTGAGCAAACAAACTCATTGAGTTAGCAACTGGAAGGAATGAAACACTGCTAGCACCTAGGGAGATGTGTTTCCAACAATTATCTTAATGAGTTGATTTCCCTTTGAAGTCATCCTGACCCATTGGTAGTTGTTTTACACCAGCCCCAACACCAGGAACAGCTTGCCAATATTCTTGTCCATTAAGACTCACTGAAACAGCCACATCCTGTGTTTTCAATTAAATGTATGTTCTACAACTGTAATGCTTCTCAGCCCAAAGAAGACTCTTTCAATTATTTTGATAATATAGGCATTTCCCTCTTTATCTGAGCTTGAGTCAGGAGCTCAGATGTGTCCTCAATAAAACTTTGGATTGTGAGGCTAGTAAAGTATAAGTAGAAAAGTAGCACACTAGAGGAAATGGGCGTCTTCATTCTGATTCCCTTATAAGTATAAAGGCTTCCTCTTTCTAAACTGTCCCATTGTCTGAAAAATAATAGTGACTTATTTGAAAATAATTTCTTTCTCCTCTACCATGCTCATAGCTATTCTCTATTTTATTTCTTTTTCTTGTATACTAACATCTCTGGTTAGATGAGTAAATATGATGTGGCTGTTATAAAAACTGGAACACCAAACTTACTACTCTGATGTTTAATGAGGTCTACCTCAGAGCAATACTTTTGGTATGAGAAATACATTTATTTAATTTTTTAATTTTTATTTTCAACCATGAAATACCCAAGTGAAACATTTCAAAACAAATTAGTGCAGATAAGAATATTGCAGTCTGATATTTTGATTTCAACTTTGAAGACATAAACAAAAAATAAAATACTGGAAATTCCATCAAGATTAAAATGTTAGTGTTGGATCAAATGCCATCAGCAATAACAGCAATACTCCTGTAACTTTCACCCTTCTCCTCCCTCTTTCATTTGTATTTATTTTTTTAAGTCCAAAACGCATCTCAGGACCCTGCAAGGCCTAAGTTAACACATGCATGAGTCAGTATCAGTCTGAATTCAGCTGAACTACATATTGAGAAAGTTAAATATGCATGTGTGTGTGCTGGAGTGGGATGTTATAGGAAATCTTACTGAGACAGAAATATAAGCAATTTAAAAAAAAAAATAAAACAAAAAAACCCAAAAAACACACTAGAATTACTTAGACGAGACTTAAGCTTAGAATGATCAGGACACTTTTGAACAGTACTTTTCAGTACTTTTGAAAATGTGTTCCCTCAAGATGCCAATCACAGCTTCTGAGCATTTAATTTCCTCAGCAATTTCAGTGCCCCTGCTGCTAGCAGGACTGCCTGGTGTGAGGTTATGGCTGAACTTCTCACTGCTGCTTTGACAGGCTTCAGGCAGAAGAAATGTGCCATCAGTTCTCTGCAGACCATGCCACACAGCTGGAAAAGAAGGTGGGGAAAGGAAAAGGTGAATGGAGGCATTTTAGAACTCAGTTATTAAAGAGAAAAAATAAACTGCATTTCAAAGCGTTTCTTGAGAACTTTTTATTGAAAGATATATTTGGTAAGGAAAAAGACTCAAATGGGTACACTGTCTGAAAAATCCCTTTTAAATATTATTCATTGTTATTTTTAGAATAATTTAAATATTAACTTTGAAATTTTTTTAACAAGGAAGAAAGTGACTCTTGAAGATACCTACTTCTTTCTTGTTTTCTTTGTTTTTTTTGTTTCCCAGTCGTTACACTGATTTATTTGTAAGAAAGCAGAACACTATTTCAAAAAAATCAGTCAGAAACTTGACTTATGCTTGAGTTTGACTTAAGATGCTATGCTCAAAGTCATTACCTGTAACTAAGACTTCCAAATGTGTCTAAAGAAGATGGATGATAAAATACCTTTAAAACATATCTTTATTATTATGGTCAGTTCCTATGAATCTTAGCTCTAGGAAGGACTATATGTCATCAGGCAATATTACGTCTAGACAAAACTTAAAAACTTATAACCGCAGATATCTATACACAGAGCCAATGTGCCAAGTAAAAAAATGAAAATAGGTTGACCCTTCTTGTAGGAGCCTAGATCGCCAAGTCTGCTCAGTGCAAGAGCAGAGAGGTGAATTAAGCCTTCACTTTTTTCTTTGAACACATAGAAAAGCAAATTAAACCAGATTAAATTTCCCAGTGCTTAAAAGAAGTGCTGGAACATCATCAGATAATACTTTTTCATAGAAGAAATTAGAAATGTAATTTCCCTTTCATTAAAGTTTGAATTTTTGTAACACCATTTAGCTAAATTTATTGGAGAACCTATAAACCGAGTAATTATACGTTCTTTTTTTATTTCTTATTTTATTTTTGTGTTCTCTTGAACTAAAACAGAACTAGCTGGAATATATATGGCATCACATGGAAATAGTAATTGTTATCATTCATCAATCACCACATCAGCCTGTTGATGTATATACAACAAACTGTATCATGCAGAGGTCTGTCTTTCTCCTGGGTGACTGTCTCTCAGTGAAATTTAGAGTTCCAGGGTTAATGCATTTCAGTACTTGTAGTATCCCACACCTTGGTGTCTTTGCAGAGTGGAGATATTCTGCATATTTCAAGGGTGTATATACATATTTAACTAGATGTTAAACATCGCAGAAACATTTTGAGCACAATTGGTCTTCTTATAAATTCCTGCTTTGTCCAGACTTCTTGACTGTGACTAGTAAGAAGGTGATAGGATTCCAGTAAGCTCTACTACGGGTATATTTAGGTGACTAACAAGCATGCTCAGAAACAGAATCTCCCACAGTTTCAATAGAAGATGCAGATCCTACATGTGAAGACTTTATTTCTCTGCTCCATACGTGCCATGGAAACAAGCACAGTTGTTTCTAAAGATCTGTGTTAAACCGAATGGTAAACCATATGATGCAACATAAAAACAGCTGAGGAGATTTTGCGTAAATTTTCTAGAAAATAAGTCACCTTTCAGAAAGACAGAGATGCAGAAACTTTCAGTAAGAAGTTTTGGAAAACTAGTTATGAGGTGAAGACAGATTGTAATGGTAAACAGTTTATAATGTAAATGATAAACTCTGGAAAGCTGTGAATAATCCTTACCTGCATAAGTCATTCCATTTGTACAACATAAAGAATGAAACCCATCTGATAAAATAAATATAATATTCTGTTCATACTTACTACATAATTTCAATGTGGTTTTTTTAGGAGAATTTAGCAAAAAGCATAGCAACTGAAAACAAGTCAGCCTAAAATTCATGTCAAGAAAAAAGGGTTTTAAAGAACCAACACTGTGATCTATGCAGGGAAAAGTAGCTGAGAGTGAGAAATGCAAAGGTCAAAGAGAGTCTGACCTTTAGGTCAGAGAAGATGAAAAAAGTAATTCTGAAATGCACTTTTTTTTTAAGGGAAAAAAAAAAAAAAGAGAGAGAGAGGCATTGAATGCAGAAAGCTGAAAACATCATCCTAAAACAGTAAATGGGAATAAATGAGTAGAATCATAGAGGATATGGGGAAAATGTCACATTCATGTGCAGATGTAGAAGTCAGCAACGAAAGCAGCAAGAGTCATTTTCAGTTCCATATCCACAATCAAATCTTAAATTTGTCACTGTTCTGCCTCTGGGTATTTACTTCTGCAATTTCTGTTCTAGGGTTATCCTTGTGATCATTTCTTATCTCCTCTGAGTTAGCCTCTGGGCTCAGTTGTGGAGGCAGTGATGAACCTGATGATTTTGGTCAAATTAAAATTTGTTTAATGAACTATATTTTGTATAAGATAAACCATGATTGCTTCAGGCAAAGGGTATGACTGATATTAGTTTTCTAGTCTAGCCTGAGATATAATGTTTATGAGATGTTATAGCAAGTCTTCAACAGTAAAGTATTTTTGAAATTTGCTTTCTTAATGTTACTCTAACCATGCTAGTTTGTGCTGATTTCTGCACCTCTAGCAAACTTGACAGTTCCCTCTCTATGTACACAGAGATATGACATATGACATTCCCTCTTGTCCTGTCACTGGGTGCCATGGAAAAGTCTGGCTTCATCCTTTTTACTACCTCCCCATTCTCCTGAGCTTCCTTTTCTCCAAGCTGAAGAAGCCCAGCTCTCTCAGCCTCTCCTCATATGTCAGATGCTCCAGTCCCTTAATCACCTGTACGGCCCTTTGCTGAACTTTATTATGAGTTTTTTTTCTGTCCACATCACCCTGCACACAATGCTGGCCAGTCTGGTCTACCACTTTCTCACTTGACACAGACTCTTCATATCCCTCCCACATATCTTCTAGTTTAAAGCTGTCCTCATCAGTTTGGCCAACCCATTGGCAAAGCAGCTTTTCCACCACTTAACTGGGTGGGTCTTTTCCTAGCAGTCCTTAATTCTCAGCAAGTATCCCATGGTCATAGAAACCGAAACCTGTAGGATATGCCCACTCCTTCTCAAGCTCTTCCTCTTCACCATCAGGATCAAGGAGACACCACCTGAACCACCATGATCTTGACAATCACCTCCAGAGTCAGGTAGTTATGTTTGATATGCTCCAGGTCTTCTCTGGTACTATCATTGGTGCACACATGAAAAAGCAGCAGGGGTCTGCTGTTGTATGAGGACTGGAAAAACCTTGGCAGTCTTCCTGCAATGTCCCAAACCCACCCACAAGCAAGAAGCAAATGTCCCCCAACAAAAGGTCAGGTCAGCTCCTGGGGGCCTCTCTCTCCTGCAACAAAGACACTGCTGGTGCTACAATGTGGCTCGGGCTCAGCTGGCATGTATGATTCATTGGAGAGAGCTCCCAATACCTCATTCATTACTGTCAATCTGCAGGTCGTGCAGGAGCCATCATACCCCAGTGCAAGAAGTCACCAGCTTCCAACCTTCAACATCATGGAAATCTCCATTTCTCAAACTGTTAAGCACAGACTATCTCCTCCTCCTTCAGTATAGCTGGGGGTCCAGGCTCTTGGAGAAGATCCAGTCAAACCATTCTCTTCATATCATTCTCATTCGTTGGTCAGAGATTTAAAACAAACCACCCTTGTGATAATACTTTTTTCACTTTGATGTCATGAAAGCAAATTCAATTAAATCACACTAATTCTGAGCAGATAGGATGAAGAATCAAAGGAAAGAGACTGAAAGGGTAAAGAAGGGATTGATTCCTTGCCCTGCTCTCACCAAAACCCCAGCTACATGCTATCATTACAAGAGTCAGGATCAGTCAGAGATGCTTGATCAAAGATAGAAAAGTCACAACTAGTTCATAGGGAAAGTCCTGTGTGATGAAGAGCCAGTAATAACAGTTTCTTTAGCCTGTAAAGTCATGTTCTAGGCCAGGCTCTCTTCAGTGAGGGGGTGATGACCTCTCCAGAGGTCACCAAAAGTAATCATGGGCTTGTGAAACATTGACAATTTATTACAGTTACTGTAAGCAAAATCTTGCCTTTTCATTCCCATTATATTCTTCACCTTCAAGGCCAAGTGTCAGTCTATCATCAGTACCTCAAAATGTATGCACAGATAATTCTTGCAGGCTTGTCACTGTTACTATGCACATGTGTTTTCCTGCTGGTTTATAGGAAATGCAAAGGTTTCCTGGCATCCTGCTTTCCTTTTACTTCACAGAAACTGTACTGGGATTCCAATAACACTGATAACAGGGCACAGAGACATCTCTGGGAGTTCAAGGGCACTGACAAGGCATGATCCCAAAAAGAAATGAATATGAAATAATGTGACATGTGGACAGGCTATGGCAAATAATATAAGGCAGATATACAACTTCATGAAATCCCAGAGTGAGGCAAGATGCAAAAAAATTTGCAGCCAACAAGGGATGGCAAACTGCCTGCTCTGAGTATGCCTGCGGAAAGAAAAACGTGCCTTTCCAGGACGATCAGCAAATCCCACTTCATCTTTGCAATTGGGTTCCTGTTGCTACTGCCAAATGCAGGAGGGAGGATTGGAAAGAGGAGAAGGAGACATTTCCCAGCAAAAATATCTCTTCCTCTGAAATTCTTTTCTGGCTGTCTTCCCTGGCCTGGGCCCGAGATTCATGGTCTCCCCCTCACTAGGAGCAGGACCTCTTCCAGTTATCTGCCAATTCTTGGGAACGTGAGAAGAGAGTAGGGATACTTGGATGTGAAACATTGGTGTTAAGGGTGGGCTATCACATCAAAGGGAAGAGTGATTGGGAAACAGGGACTGAGATGGGAACATAGACCCTGTACTCCTGAGGAAGAGACGAGGGAGTTCCAGGAGTGAGAAGACAGAAAGAAAGAGGAGGCATGGCCTCACTCAGCTTCCCTGAAGCTTTCTGACCTCTTGGCACATTTCTCCACTCTTTCTTCATGCTTACTATTTCTCCCTGTACTGCAATCAGCCACAGCTGTATACATCTTTTCGAAGTTTACCTGTTCAGGCCCACAGGTGGTGGAGGCTCACACCAAGCCTGTGCAGTTTAGTTCTTGCTCCCATTGGCCCACATGGACCAACACCTGCACTGGTTTCTGTTTCACCTGTCGCACTTTCCCATGCGCTACACTTATTTATCTGAAGGGCAACAAGAGATTTTTTGCCTCATGGAAAAGGTATCCTGAGCAGGTACTATCTAGTTCCTAGAACACAATATTTCTTTGCCTTCCCATTTATTTTTGCTGCCTATCTTTTAATTGTTGCTTTCATTCAGTCTGTCACCCTGTTGCTTTGTGGGTACCCAAGGTAAGACACCTTGATGTTTAATCATTTGCTGCGGTGTACAATAGCTAATTGTTTCAGCAGAGATTTGTCAGCTATGTGTTGCCTTGCAAAACACATCTCCAGATACCTTATCACAGTTCTTCAGTGTGCTCCAAAGAGCCCACTCCAACAGAATAAGAATGAGCAGGAAACAGGCACAGTCAGATAGTGCCAATCTGAAATGTCAGCATCAAGGGAACCAACAAGCCGAGAACACTGCACAGACACACTAGTCTTGGTCTAACAATCAAATTCTCTTACAAACCAATCACAAAAGGCAATGGTCCAAACTGCAGTGTAAGAGATCATAAAGAGTTGGCATTAAACTCTCAGCAGTTTTGAGGACTGACATTGGAGACATTTATAGAGTATTAGGTGGCAAGCACTCCATCTGAACTTTATATGGTCTGTTATAAGAGAGTGGGATTAAGAGGTATAAAGGAAAGCAGAGGTTGGGTGGAGCAGTTAATTGGTCCCTTGCAGCTCTAGTAGGGAACAGGAAGTTATCATACAACACCATGAAGTCGGAATGAGGGTGGAAACAAGGTCTACAGCAACAAAAACAAAGTAGGAATCAATAGAGAGTCAATTAAGACAAGAGTCCTACAGCAGACTATATGCAAGTTACAGTACATCTGGCAAATAAACAAATGTTTGCCCAAAGCTTATTGCCTGAAAGGTACAATGAAGTGCTGGAGGTGGAATTGGGGTGTGCCTTGAATGCTAGCTGCAGCTTTATCTCTCTGTAAATGTTTACCAAAATAGCGAGATGTAATTTTTGAAAGTTGGAACCATCTAAGTCCTGAGTAGGCAGGAGATGAAAACATGAGTCTTGTGTACATCTCTGTGTCCATGTTCAAAACTGAGTTATGGTCTTCTGTGTTAGAATTCAAATAAAGATAACATCTTGCACCAATAATTAGAAATGACCAGTTTCTTTATTTCAGCTTCAGTTTTGAATGTAGATTATATTCATATTGAATTAGGTGAAAATATAATTTGGGAATATGTATTTTATAACATTGTAACTTAAATACAGTATTGTAAAAAATAAGTCATACTTTAAAACACATACACACTTCAGTGGATACCAGGTAGTTGTAGATAGTAGGAACCATATGTAAGAAACTCTGTTGAGATGACTTCAAGGAGACATGTCCATGACATTTTAGTTATAAAAACACTTTTTAGCAATGGTAATGGCTTCTTTCAACAAGAAACATTATCTAGTTACAGAAAAACCTGCAATGCAAAACTCGTATCTCAGGCTGTTTTGAATAAGCATTGAAAGCTAATACCTTGTTTCAGCCTAAGTGTGGACTCTGAGATCTTTATTTCAATAAGCTAAATTTTTAATGGTTGGAATCTTAATCTCAAAAGTAAATGTAAGGACAAGTAAAAACACACTAGAGACGGTTTTCAAAGGCTGGAATGTATATCCAAATCACTGAAATGTATATTTCTGAATCTCTTAGGATCAAAAGATAATCTGTCACGTTCACATTTGAGCATTGGTTGGTAATACATAGAATATGTGATTACAGTAATTAATATGGATTGATACAATATTCATTGAATTTCTAAAGCACTAATTCTGAAAAAAAGGTTCCATACAATCTTATATTTATCAGTAAATTTGAAATAATGTCGACTAAAATAAAAGATCTTTTCAGGAGATCTTTTATCTTGTATGACCAAGATTAAGAAAATTATGCTATATGTCTGCTTTTCCCTGCAAATTAAGATTGACTATAAATTACAGTTAGTCTTCCATAATGTAGCCAATTTAAGTGCTGCACAGATGTAAGAGTGACCCACAGGTTCATAAGTCTTTAAGGCTAGAAAAATCATTGAAATGATCTTGTCTGACATCCGCTGTAATATAGACCATAAAACCTTATCCTGTTTCTTTCCTTCATGCTATTAACATGCCTTACTTTAAAGCATTTCAATAAATAGTAGAACATTTCTATAAAACTCTTCAACCCCTTTTAAAATTTTTTCTTTTTTTGCATGAAGTAGGCTGTGGTCTACACTTCAGACTGTGGGAAAAGTTTGTGCTATTTATAACCTTCATTGAAAGTGCTATAACTGTATCTCTCATTCCAGACCTTGCTTACAGGTTTGATGTAATTGCACAAGTCTTTCTATCATTAAACTAATGAATTTGAGTTTGCAAAAGCATGTTTTATGACAGGCACTGAGGCATTACACCTGATTAAGAGCTGATTTCTTCATAAGGAAGGGGTTTCTTCTTCTTGTAGTTGTAAATGGCTTTAGGATTTCAATATTAAGACCTAGCTTAACAATTTACTGTGTGGTTTTACAGGACTCTGTAATTTGGGGGAAAGACAATTCCTTTCTAATGAAGACTATCATGAACCTCTTTCATCAGCTGGACCACAGGATCCATCCTCAGAGATGTGAAAAGGAAAGTTATAGCTCAACCCATGCAAAGCTTTCAGAAATCTCTGACTGAGAACATGAAAACCTCATAAAAGTTGTAAGGTTTTAATATACAATAATTGTTGGAATATTTGTTTTTGCTTTCTCAAAAATTCTGACAGCCAAGTTCGACAAATTGCATGGGTGGCAATTGTTTTTGAGTGTTGTTCTAAATAAACATTCTTACCTGATCTAGAGAGTGAGCTAAGGTCCTACTAGGTCTAATTCTTGTCCTTATATTTTCTAGATCTGTTTTCACAGTAGATATTAAATCCAACAGGTTAGAGATTCTTTTAAGATGTTTACATACAGTAATCCTAGTAACAGAGTAACAGTCTCTGTTCAAAGATGCTCAGTGCCCTGTTTCTGTGCATTACATAAATGTAAAAAAACTGATGTCTGCCAGTCCTGTCATGATCTCACTTTCTCTTCAGCAAATGTTCAGAGATTGAGATTAAGTCAAATGCAGAGAAATTAAATCAGATTTTCCTATGATGACAATTTTTTTTTTCAGGTAAACAGTTTTAAATGTTTTTAAAAATATCCTCTAATTGAATAAGAAATTTGAATCTGAGGAACACCAGAAAAAATCTGCAAGTCTAGAACGCAAAAAACATTTTTCACACAACACTGGTAACATTATCAGTAATATGGTATTTCTTTCAGAGACTTTTGCTGAAGGGATTTATCAGAAGCCTACTACAGCAGGGTAGCTCTTCAAACAGTCTGCAGCTTTTATAAGCTGACACGAGCTGTAGTTGACACTAGCTGTAGCTGACACTACTGCTAACAGTCAGCTTGAGAAGGTCAAGATAAGTGATCTCTTCAGATAAGTGCCCATGCATTAGGGGCATATCAATATGAATGCTACAGTTTACACATGCTAAACTATAATATTCTTTTTATCACCATGGTAGGAGAAAAGGCAATATAGCAAGCCAGACCCCATACTGACTTGGTTAGCCTTCTCAAATTCTCTAAACCTTACATTCTTTACAAGCATTTTACTTTTTTCTTCTTTTGATTCCACAGTCTCTGTTTATCTTGTCAAAGGACAGAAAGTTCCTAATGGAAATTAATTTCTTATCCCCGCTATCTTTCTTGATTAAGCTTTTGCTACAAGGGCTCTCAATTTCTGTCATAAGCAAGACTCTCTGATGGCCTTAAACACTACTTTGTGCAGACACTAATTTTAAAGAGCAGGTATCTCTAGTTTCTGTATAAAGAAGCATAACCAGACCCCTTCCTGATCCTATCAGCTCTATTTCATAAGCCTTCATTCTTGTCATGGTTGTATTTCTCTTCAGAAATTACAGTAAGAGGTACTGAAGTGCCTATCCTAGCAGTCATGTCCTGATAGCCATGCTATCTGTGGAGGGAGCTCTTCTGAAAACTTGTCTGCTGTATATCAAGATGTATATGAAATCCTTCTGTCTTTTAGGCTAATTTGGAAAGCAATGAGAACCTTCAAATATTTGGATCCAGCTGTCACCACTCATGCAGAGTGACCTCACTGTGCTAGGCAGAGTTATATTAAGAGCTACTCTGAGCTAGCTCCAAATGAGATGGTATGTCTACATGTTACAAGTCAGAGTTCATAGAAACAGAGAAAAAAAAATCAGGCTAACTATTAGAGCTGGAAAAAATAGATAAACTTTCAAACAATCAAAACCTTTCTGCTATGAGAGTCAGAATACTTCAAAGGTAAATACAGGCCGAAAAAATTGTACTCAGCTTAATAATATATGTTAATTGGTTAGACTGTGAGACAAAATAGCTGGCACCTTGTAAAGCAGAAGACTGTTTCAAATGGAGAGAGACATTAAACTGTTCATCTTGCTGTCACAAAGAGAATGGGAGAGAGGATTTATATCCTGTGAACTATAAAATAACAGCACAGAAGTGGAAGAGAGAAGATAGTATGTTTAAAAAATGTTACTTTTACTGAACTCTTGATTATTATCATCTTATTGGCCTGCTGACTACAGAGGTGGAATCATGCTTTAGATAGGTACCAGTATATTTGGTTTATGATGCAGTAATTGATAGCCTCAAACGTGCAGATGTTAATGTGTCTTTAACTGGTAGAAATCCTTTCTTTTGACTTAAGTTGCATATTAAGATATGAGCTGGAGTGGATGGGCTGATTATCCTTGCAGATGTTAAACAGTATTGATATAAATTTGCTCTACTGTTGGCAAGTTATTCATTGTCACCACCATTAGAGCTTTATCTTTTGACAGGAAGTCTTCACTGCTCTAGTACAGAAACATGCAGGACACTGTATCTTCATCAAGGTCATTATCAATATGCTGAGTGATATTCAGATTTGATCAGTAAATTACGTTCCTGAGTGGAGCTCCATTTCTTTGACAAACATGCTCTTCAACAAATGGTGATCAGCCAGTGTAAGAGGAGTCATGCAGATGACTGAACAAGGCGTAGGGCTGAAATTCATCCACACCAAAACATATTTACTTGGTTGCAGGAGTGCTCAGGAATTTTATAAGGAGTTGAAAATACATTAAAGGATCAGTCCAATGATTTTTCAGTTCAGTTCAGGTGTTGCCAAGACCAATTTTTACTTTGCCATTCTTAAGGGAATTGGTTTGCACGGTTAGTTCATCCATTGTACGTGGCTCTCTGCAATGACAAATCTGCTGCTTTTCCTGTCACTTATTGCTTGTTTGATGTTCTATAACTTTCATGGAGCTGATACATAAACTCATCTGCAGTGACAGCAAAGGATTATTCTCTCTCTTTTGGATCACTAGGAAGATTCTTTATGCTTATGCTGTCTTCTCTGTCAGTCATATCTATATTTCTTAAAAAACTCTGCCACAATTTCCATCTTTCTTTAATTAACAGAGAAGACAATCCTTCACTAACTGGTAAGATAATCACAGTTGGGATCTTCAGCAAGAGGATACACCTGAGTCATCTGTTCATATTTTTCATCTTGATGAGCTATCTCTGGCTGCAGGCACACAACTCATACTCTAGCTTCTTGAGATGCACACTGAAAGCAGTGTGACAAAAAGACTACATTTCTAGCAGTGTTGTTTTATTTCCTATTATGGTGTTAAATTACTTAACTTGACCTTTGCAGCTTATCATTTGAAAATTTAAGTGGCTAGAAAAAATTACGATGTGTGGTGTTAGAGTTGCTTTTATATTTATAGTGAATGACCAATGCGAACTGAGAGAAGAGACACTGACTAAAGTAGGATTTTTTTCGGTGCAGCCCAGCAGTGTTATTGCTGTTAAACCCCCCACAAAATGCGTCGGTATTCTCATTTCCATTTTCTGTTATTGAAAGATTTGGGTTATGGAATAAGTTTAGATGACACACACCTGCCTGCATTTCAGCTAGTTACCATACTTCAACATTTGCTTTTAGCAACTCTTAATACTGCAGCTGTTGAAATTACTAATGTTCAACATTCCTTTATTATTAGGACACAATGGTTTTTAAGATTAAACTTTTCAGACAAGGCTTCCAGACAGTCATGATGTGAGATACTACTACCACATCTTTTTGACAGGATTTCACTAATTCTTGTATGAGTTATGAAGGGTGCATTGACATTAAGATCGGATTTGACAATGGTTGTTGCTATACTGCTTGTATTGGACTACTCCAATAACTAGCTTAATTTGTGATGTTATTTTTCCATTTGTGTGCTTACTGACGTAGCATATGATTCTGTAATTAGGACAGCTTGTGGATGCTTTTGCCACTGAAAGCAGATTGATCCTTTAAAGTATTGTTTTATCAGTGTAAACCTTCATGAAAGACCTTTTATACAATATTGCCAACTTGTTTAACTATGTGTAACTTTTGTTACAGTAGTAGACATGTATCAAAATTTCCAGATTTATTAAATTTTCATGAACTTCAGTATCAACTCTCTAATGGTGACACCTTCATTAGTGCTAGTATAATACCACTATTAAAACCCGCTTTTCTCTCCTAAGCAACACCAAGGAACAAACCACCAGTGATATTCATAGTTGACCTTGTGGTTTTCCAGAAAGATCATTAGAGTCGGGTTGACATAGTGCTGAGGGATATGGTATAGTTGAGAACTGTCAATGTTAGGCTAATGGTTGGACTGGATGATCTTCAAGGTCTTTTCCAACCTAGACGATTCTGTGATTCTGTGACATTTGACTATACACCAGTGATAACTTGTATAGACATGTGAGCCACTGTAGCCATCACTGCTTTCATCCCTTTCCTTCCTGGGCATAAATGTTCTTTCAGTGGATCGACACTACCATGGGTTAACTCATGACTGCATTAAAACTGCCTATATAATAATTTTCAAGGGTGTGATGATATTATGGCGTCATGAGATGGAATTTTAAATTAAAGCTCTTTGGGTGTTTTACCGTCTGGAAGCTGTAATACTTCTTTTTTGGTGTGTTGATCTAGGACCTGACCTAAAAGAATTGGAAGAGTAATGAGACTTTCATAAGAGAGCAAGTGGAAAAGATGACTGCAAAATTGAACTGACAAGCTTTAAGGTGGTACTGGTCTTGTGTGCACTGGTGACAGCTGGTTGAAAGATTTATGCTGAAAAGAAGTGGTTCTTCAGCTACAAAGTATTTGGTAAAAGAGAAAAAAAAATCTGGTTTTGGCATCAGATAGATGAAACCAATCACATTCTCCAAGAGAATAAAATAGATTGTTCTTTTCAATAAGACATATGCCTTTGTTACTAAAAATGTAGACTAGGTGTAGTCTAAGTATTCTGAAAGCCTACTTCACAGGTAAAGAATTTGGAAAAGTCTCCTAACAAAGGTAGAGACAAGTGCTAGATGAGCTAGTTACTGACTACACCAAGATATGTAAATAGGACTGATAAAAAGGGAAAAGTATCTGGAAGAAGAAGCATCTATAAGGACTTCAGATTTCCAAGTATCTTCTAAACAAGATGGTTGATATGGTACTTGATTCACCATGTATATTTTCAATAAACATGGTCTATCTTCTCTGGTTTTATTCTATTCAGATTCTTCCAGTATCTAGCTAAATAATATGGTTACCATACATAGTGCATACACATAAAAACATCACATCTCTACATTTATGGCTGTTGCCCCAGGGATTTTGAGGGCCAGCTGGTGAATTGAGGAGAGTTAATACAGTGACTCGTGAAAACAGAAATGTCAAAGCTTACCTTTTCTACTTCCATGAAGTCTGGAGACATCAAACCAAGAACAATTCAGTAAAGTGTAGGCTGTGTGCTTTACCAATGCAAACTTTACAATAAAGATGATCCTCTGATCAATGTTTTCAAATCTGAAAGCATCAAGTTTATAGCCACAATTGAAAACAAAGCAAAACCCACATTTGTATTAAATTTGGAGAAATCTGAAAAACTTCTATAAAGATTTGTTAAACAACTATTTAAATGATAAATTAATCAAGATGAGCCTCATGTTTGCTCTAATCTGAATATGAAGAAATCCTATGAAAATGTGTTACAACAACTTATTTCAACCTAATTTTATGAGAGAGTCTCCTTCTTTGTCAGTGTATCCTTTAGTTATCCCATAGCACAGGATTATCTAGCTGTTTATTCTTCTACATCTTTATCACTCTATAGGTTTGCGCTACATAAAATAAAGGAGTCATTTCCATGCTTCTCCATTCATGTATATATTCTGGAGAAGGAGGACACATACTCCAGATTTGAGTGTGTGTTGATACTGTAATTAACTTACATATTTATTAAAGTTCTGTGTTCTCTGTGGGCCATCACATTTTACTGGTGCATTAGAGGTCAAGATGCAACATTGTCAAAGTATAATCTCCTTTAAGTAAAAGGAATTAGCCTTGAAATATCACAGAAATTATAACTATGTTCTCCAAGGAGAAGATGGCATTTTTAATTCTATCTTGATCTTACCTTAAGAGTGTCAAAGAACTTCTTTTTTGTTGCCTGAAAGGAGAATACACTGTTCACACATTATACATTAAAATGACTGAAAAGGAAGAGGAAAAAGACAAGTTGATAAAATGATCAGATCTGTTATTGAAGACTATTCGTGGATGACACTTTTAACTATGCATTCAAAAATAATTTTGATCAGAAGGCTGAACATAATCAGTCATCTCAGGTTATTTCTGAACTGCTGCTTGCTTAATATTTTTGGAAGATAAGTCCTTTGGGGCAGACTAATTTCTCAGTACATCTGAATACTGTGGAAATCACAATATGCAACAAGCATAATAAGAATCTTAATTGATTAATAAGATTGGAGTGTCTAGAACAAGGTGAACGAAAGATAGAAAAGTTCCCATGAACATTCAGTTGCCAACCAACATACAGTTAAGAAACCTTTAAACATCTTTAAGAATGGGAAATCATATAAGAGCTTGTTAAATAGCTGTGGCATTTTATGTAAGTGTTTTTATGGGACTTTTTTTTCATTCTCATCAAGCACAGACAGAAACAGAAGTATCTAAATGTCCACTGTGTCTATTTTTTAACACATTCCATAAGACTGATGCTCACAATTACTTGGCATATTGAATTTCTTCAGAACATGCCTTCTATTATTAGAATTTGCAGTGAGCACAGAGATAAATGTTTTTAGCAATGAAGTTTGTGAGCTAAACTACTGTGCATCAGATCAAACATTCCTCCACTGTGATGAATGACTTCCTTTCAGCTTTAAACTTCTGAAGCTGTTCTGTTTATTTCATTTCAAGCTCACTTTAGGAGCACACTTGAAGGAGCACACTTCAAGCACACTTGAAGGAGCCAAATCTATATTCAACGTTGAGACTGCTCTGTGTTCCTGTCAGATCTTTCCCTTTATTTTGTTACTGTTGCTATATAAAGGTTCTCCACTAGGAAACTTAGAATATAAAAATGTATACATGTTAATTTTACATTCTCTATTCAATCTTTATGATAAAGAAGCAAATGTTTCAGTAGCTAATAACCACATAGCATGTCTTATGTTCTTTTGTCTTTGGTAAAATGATACATTAGATGATGAGATTAGGTTAGCAAGCAAATTTTCTTTACCTGCTACTATCTTGAAAGTTAACAAGTGAGATGCCGAATTTGTATTAATGCCTTCTTTCTTTTCACCTCCAAATTTGAGTCAATTTGCCTCTGTATATTTAGAGATGTCTACAGAGTCTTCAACATCAGTAAGTGGAAGCCCCTATTTTTCAGTGCAAATCCTTTGAATCTGCTGCCAAGATGACACTAGGCCAGAAGAAACACTCATTATCTTCAACTGGCCATCCTATTTCAAACACACTCTTGAGCACCAGCCAAAACTAAAATATTTCCCTGTTGTATTTATGTTTAGTAACATTTGTGGAAGACACAATCGTAAGACCATAGAATTCAGTTTTTACCATCTCACCACTCTCATCTGTAAGCTCATCTGTAAAAGCTAAACAAAGGGGTATCTCTAGCAGTATGGTTCAGACCCTAAGCCACTGGCCTGGTGTTTTGGTCTCATAAGCATATTAGACAACTTTATGGGATTTGCATTTAATAAAACTGTAAGGAGATTAATTACAGCTTCTTAAGCCACTAAAAAGTAATGTAAAATCAAATATTTTATTATTGGCTAGGCCAGCCCACGTGGTGGCAGGCAGGGCAAAAATCAAATGAGCACAGCACTTTAGCTCCCCATTACGGATTCTCATTTGCAAAGACTTTTCAGATATGTGCAGATGATCATGAAATAGGGGATAATGTTAGCTAATTTTTAACAAGGGGACATTTTTTTAATTTGATGATGGCTAGACATAAGGCCTTTGTAGGACTACAGTGGCCTTTTGTATTTCACTGAAGACTGATGAAAAATTCTGCAGATGATGAATAGAAGTCCAATGTTTTCTCCCTGCAGATAAACAGCCATAGATTTATCATTTGATAATCAATGCATAGTTCAGTGGGAACAATTCCATTTGTCTGCATCTAGAACAGTATTTACACTGTATTATATTTCACAAGGCATTTTAAACAGTTTGTCATGAAGAATCAGATGAGATTTTACTTCCGGAGTTTTGAAAATGATTGAAAAGATTTATTGAGTTTTTATTTAGGGATATGACTGTAAAACAAGTAAAAGTACAAACATCTTCCCCCTTTAGGTTCGTTCCTCTCATACACTTGATGTCCATCTTCTACAGTTTCTTCAGAACACAGGATATTTCATAGTGCTCTAATACACATTTATTGGGAACAGAGACCAAAGTCCTATTGGACAGGAGTGCATGCAACCAAAACAGGGACAGGCTGAGCTGAGCTCTTCTCCCTTCCTTCTTCCAGGTTCAGATTATATCCCACAGCATAAGGCCCATTCTGCATGGCAGATCACACATATCTGAAACACACAATGGTGCAAGTCTGCATGCATGGGACAAAGACACACACTTTCAGCTGCTGCAAAGCAGTATACAGTCTCATTAGCTGGGAAGGAGGCAGAAAGCAGCTACAGTGCTGTGAAAGAGTCAATTTTGTGTGGATTGCTAGAGGGAAGATAATGGGGGGTAAATCTAATAAACCCAAGACTGCTATTAGTATAATGCCTTTTAAATTCTTTAGAGTTCTTCATGTTCAATAGTGACTCCAAATCCAAGTATTTCGTGACCCATCAGGGAGCCTAATTCTTGGTGTAGAACATATATACTAACTGGAAAGGGAGTCCTGCTGTTTTTTGTCTCATTTCATTATACAGCCCCAAAATATGTATTTGGAAAAAAACATTTTCAACTAATATTTTGACTGAGGTCAGTTAGATGCATGAACATGGCTACCACAGATATTCAAAGATGGTTGAGTTGTAATTGCATACTGTTCTGACCAATGAAAAATTATTCTCAAAGCTTGCGCAACAATAGATGTTCTAAATCATTCCACCTTAATTTTTTTTTTTTTTTTTCCTAAGAGAGAGGCAGGACTTTGTTACAAAAGTTCAAAAATGCTGGAACTTGTACTTGCTTGATAAGACAAACTTGTATTTTCTGGATGCATTGATGATATATGTCATGTTATTTTCATGAATAACATCTTACTTTTGCTTCATTACATTGCATGGATAAAGATAAGGTGAGATAATTGTTGGCAATGGGAATATAATGCCTCTTCACAGCAGTGGAGTCATAATATGATGTAAATATATACACTAGTAGAAGGCTCAGCAAAAACAGTATTTATTTTTAAAGGTAAAGGATATTAAGAAATTCCTGAACCTTGAACAGATACACTGCACTGGGATGAATTCAGCTGAAATTAAAAAGGAAATAAATGAACAATATAATAGATTAAACTCATTGAATTACTTAATATCATTGTGTAATCCTTAGGTAGTTTAGAGCTATAAAATATAAATTCCTTCAGGAAACTCACACACCTCACTATCTATTTCAAAATAATTTTTTCTTCCAGTGTAAAAAAATCTTATAAAACAGTGCTGGCTAATCCCAAATCGTAAGAGCTTTTGTCTGGAAAAACAATAAAGATAACCACAGAAGTAAGTCTTGAAGAACAAGAATCCTGAAGAACAAACACTTCCTGGGAAGTTCATTATGAAAAAAGAGATTGTGCTCTGCTCTTGTACAGAGAAAGAGATTTTACCAGTTTGAAAAGAGGAGGAATGACTCAGTTCTGCAGCCACTTCCAAGAGGTTCAGAAATCTTCCCCCTGCAGCCTGTGGCTCTGTTGTGCATTAGGGACCAATGGAGACTCCATGAGGTCTCTCATGTGGATGCCTAAAATGTTCTCTCATCTGGTCATTGGAAAAAAGATGGGTGCGAGCAATTACATAAGACTTTCTGGCAAAATAAACAAACCGGGTGGTTTTGCCTCTTCTCCATTTGCTTAAATCAAATAACAGCAGTGATTAGGGAGAGACTGATCCTTCTGTCATAGGCCAGGAATGTGACTGTCTGCTTTTAAGATAAGGCTTGGCAAAACCATTCCTGGCCACAGCCTTGGCACACTGAATTAGATAGGAATTTAGCAGTGTCCTTTTTACAGCTGGTCTTCAAATACTTATCTGATGAGACAATTTGGTGAAAGTTCTCATTCAAGCCACTAAGTGTCATAACAGTCTGATTACCTAAGAATGATGTCTTGGAGTTAATAAATCCCTTCTGAAAAAAAAAAAAAGTTTAAAAAATGCTCTTACATTGCTCAGGTTTTGGTCACATACTGACTAATCATCTCCTGAATAATCCTCCATAAAGTTGAAATCTCAGTCGTTTCCTCTTACCCCTTTCCTGATTGGATCGCTATATTCCTCCAGACAGGAAGCAGAAGCAATCTCATGTGGCGTACACAGTCATTAACAAGCACAGCCAACACTTTGAAAAATGAGCAACAACGAAAGCACGCTCTAAGTTTATGTACATTTTTTCCTGTAAATTATTCCCTCATTTCTAGCATATTTCTATGAAGGACAATATAGAAAGTGTTGAAAGAGATATATGGTGTCAGCTTAGACAAGAACATGCTGATAAGGAGTGGCACATGTCATGACAGAAGCATTTCTTCTTAGCTCATTACCTCCCATTCTTTTCAGTTTGTCGTCCTCAGCATAATGCTGAAATGTGACTAAAGCAGTGATTAAAATGTCAGAATGCTCTATCTTTCACTGTCCATCTTATTTTTATCATCTAATCAGATATGTACATATAGTTGTGGAGGGAAAATGGTAATTCCATGAGGCTGAAGTTATTACCCATTTAAAAAATGAGCATCATGCTTTGCTGCTTACTCCATGTGAGAGTCTGTAAGTATATATAGAGACATGAGGGAGTGCGTCAGTGCGTGTGCGTGCTTGTGTGTGTGTGCATGTTATATGCAGCATAATCTTGTAACATCAGAAGGCTTATTTTTGGTGGGATGGGTGACACTTCATATATATTTGGCAGCACAGCTTGCCTCCTTAGAAAACTGCAGTGTTATTATTAAGCAGAATTAAGCACTGAATGATTCCACCTATCTGCAATATAAAACATTCATGAAAATTTCTACTTAGCAGGCATGCTAAGTAGATTCTGTGCAACTGCATTATGGCCACATTTGCAATTTTGTAGTTAAAAATATATTAGTACTTTAATTATTAATCCTAATACACAGGGGTTTATAGCACTCTGATAAAATAGTCTCCAGAGCAGGCAAGTTGTCAATGAGAAAAGCCAAAATATATCTGGAATAGAAATCATCACTCTCTTCTCCTTTGAAGAATGTAACTAATCTTCACTAAATTGAATTCATATAAGTTCCATTAATTCTTCCACGGTATATGGACTAGCTTGTCCTACATTCCTCCTTAAGACATGGGGAAGGACACTACAAGATTCAGCCATCTATGGGAGATGCCAGGGAAGGACTGTTCATCCTGTGCCTTCACATAAGACATCTGCAGTCTGCCCCACTTTGCAAACAGTAGAGTTCCTCTATTTATTTGTCATTATCAGTGCTGCTGAGAAAGGGTAGGTTATGGTAGGACAACATTTGACCAAGTTTGCACATGACTTCAGGTTCATCCTGTAAAAAGACATCTGATCTTTCAGTCTGGTGAGTAAAAGGCAGGCAGATGACATTTTAAGGACTTCCTTTAGCTCACAGAGTACAAAAACAAGGATCTGAGATACATTCAGACTGTGACTCACTTAGGCATGAGTAGAGCCTTGACCGTGGAGTGTGCAGACTGGCGTAGGAGAATCTCTGACTGCTGTCTAGCTCCTCCTGTATCTCAGAGAAACAGTCAACAGCAAGTAACAATTAACCAGATTATTCTACCACATGATTGTATATTTTTGTATACAGCTGTTACCTGGAAGTAAAAACTCTCTAACCATTATTTGTATTTCTGTCTCCCAGAGATGCCCTTGCATAACACCATTTACGATAATTTTAAAGACAGTATCTGTAACATGTAGACACCAAAAATCATTGCTCCTGCAATATTTTCAATAGAAACAGCACCCAGTGTGCTGAGATCACTGACTACAACTGCTGTCTCTCTTTCACTGTTATCTTCCAGTCCTCTCTGTGTCTACCTGATATATCTTACTTTTTAGACTTCAGTCTTTTAGATTATAGCTTTTGTAGGACACACTGTCTTCTTGCTAAGCATTCATAAAGACTATTTCTATGTTAGCAAATAAAATGGTATTGGGCCTTCTTGCAGTCTTCAGGCTGGAGGATGCAAGCAGGACTCCCACCTGTAGGCCCAAACTTTCTCCATTCCCAGGACAGTCTTACTTCATTATAGCATCATTAGGAATTGTCCCTGACTTGTGCCATCCCTTGCAGCAGCTCCAGCCAATGTCTTGGCAATTATGACATGACACAAGCCAAAACCCCATGTAAGGGAGTGTGCTGATGACTAAATAGCTGCAGAAGAGCATTCAAGCCTGAGTCTGTTTAGATGCAGCCACAGATGCTTGTAAAGCACCGTGGAGTCCTGACACCCATTTTGACTTCTTTAACGTGCAGTGAAAGTATTATCGAGGTTTAGAAGAAGCTCTGGTCACTAGTAAGGTAGTCAGAAGTCCCTGCTGCTTCATCGCTAGGCTCTGCATCTGTGCTTTAGGACAGAAAGATGTCTCTGTTATGTAAAAGGCAAATCAAATGATCCTAGTTAATTTTTCCAGTGATTCTGGAGTCCTACAGTCCCTGAATACTTTGTTGTACTTGTATTACTGCTTTACCTTGATACATAGCCTGTGCCTCTCTCTATCTAGTCTGTATTCACAGCTGGTTTTGATCACATTTTTAGTGGAGGCAAGATACCAATATTTTTCTTATTTTCTTTATTTCCCATGGAAAAAACCCCTCCTTGATTCAAGCTGAATTCCAGATAGATAAATTAATATGTCCTTCCTCTTCCCTATGGATAGTCAGTAAAACTCCATTATCAAAATAGTACCCAGTTTTATGAAGTACTTTGACCTCTCTAAATCATAGAGGGCTAATTACTATGGATAATTCAGGCATGAATGTGAAATTTGGGATCTTTATTCTGTCTGAATCGGGAGTCTCAGATTCCCTATTCACTTGTCTTGGGTGGAATTTTACCCATGTCAAGTGAAAAATTAGGCAGTTGCGCAGGTCATTATTTCCCAGCCATACTAGATTACAAGGAAGAGAAAATATGTAATTTCCAAAAGCCAGCTTAATGAACAATTGAAGCAACTTGGCAAACCTGGTAAAATTTGAGATGAAGTTTCTTACCGATGACTTGTAAACCAAGGTGGAGTTTCCTTTTAAACATATACTATTATTCAAACAGCAATAGAGTGTTCTGGTCAGTGTTATGGAGGTCCAATCAGAAGATTGCAGTGATTGCTTCCAGTTTGCTATTTATTTATTTAAAATCAGTTAAAATGCCAAAGTCTAAAAGTTATTATAAGAAGCTGGTTAATCAATCTAAAAAATATTGAAAGTTCAATTAATGCAAAGATTATACTTGTAAAATCATACATAGACTCTTCATCAGAATTGAAAGATGGGGGTTTTTTTCAGATAAAAATTTGTGCAAATTTGAAGTGATTTTCTATTCTCTGCTCTCATGCCATTTTGGTTATCTTATACCTTTAAACATTCCTAATTTTACTGGCACAAAGAGTTGTGAAAAAAAAAAGGATTTATAAAGCTGTATTCGGCAATTTTTGTTAAAACTCATTCTAATATGCACATCTGTACTTAGAAACACATGTTCTTCAAGCTTAGACAATCTTTTCATGAAGGAAAAAGAAATTTTGTGATTTATCACCCAGTGAAAACTGAGTTGCACACCTAGCGAGATGAATATTTATGAAGTTTTTGCTGTCTAGATCCTCATCCTGCACTGAATGCAGTGAAAACACACTGATTTAAACCAGCTGAGAATCTTTCCTAATACAGGAACTCTTATCAAAGATATTTTGCAAGCAATAAAGAAAATAAAGCCAAATTTTTCATTCTGAAATCTTCAATCAGCTCTATTAGTAATATACCTATAAATATGATAGAAGTCTAGTCTGATGGAGCTATTATAACTCTTTTAGCACTATAGATTTTTACCATTCCCCACTCAAAAACAATACCATCTAAAGCAAGAAATCTGTTTCTGAATGCAAATAAGACTGTACAATGTGTTGAGGAAACCTGTTGTGTTTACCTAACAGGTCACAAAAGACTGGGAATTGGGAGTAAGAGTGAAAAATAGTGTGCTTAGGAAAGAATAAAGAAATGTTTCTATTTAGTTGGGTTTGAAATCAATTGATGTGGATTAGGTCAGCTGCAATTTAGTGGCAGCTTTCTCTGTTTAGTAACTAAATATTCAGATATCAATAACATTTTAACTGAATGAACTGATTATAATTATACTTACCCAATTTTTAATCCATTTAACTTTAAATGGGCATTCCAGATTTCATTTTTTACCACTCTGCCTGTTGGTAAACAGACTAAGGAACATTTGAAATAATGTCGTATCTAAATCATAGCTCTATTAAGAAGTGTTTATTTCTTCAGTCCTGAAATGCACCTTTAAATACAAGGAGAGAATAAGGGCAAGCACCAATCAATCTCACTTACAAAGATAATGCTGAACACAAAACCCCCTTAGTAAAAAGCAAAGAACAATTTGGAGCAAAATATATTTGCTCCTGAAGAACCAGACAAAAGTTATAGGCCATTGCAGTCAAAACTCTGTAACATTTGTCTAAATTGTATAAACTCCTATTTCTAAAAAACCCAGGAGGCAAGGGGGAAATCAAATGAAATTCTGCCTCTTTCAAAAGAGGAAATTATGCCTGACATATGTCAAAATTCCATCCCAAGAAATATAGCAGGATGGATAATAAGAGAAATGATCTCTACACTTTTGCAGCCAATTGGTGTTGGCTTCTGCTCAGGTATGTGACAGGAGGTCACAAACTTGAATTGCCCTGTTAAAGTGCTGACTTGATAGAAAAATCTAAACTTCAGTTGTTGCCAAACGGTTTCCTCCAGGTAATAGTTATTTATCTATTTGCATGCTCTGCATACCCTCTCTTCTGTAAAGCTCTGCACTTGTGTCAGTATTACTGTAAACTACAGCCAAGGGACACTGGTTAATGGATTGATTTATGTTGAAAGTATTACCTTGTAAAGAATTGGTATACAGGCTTCAGAATTTTTTTTTTTCCAGTATATATTGCAGCATGTTAATCATAATTCCTGTGAAAGTAATCTTTATTTACAATTACATTGTTATTTGGATATTAAAAATACACAACACAAGACCTTCCCTCGGTCTTTTAAAAAAAGTCCTGGGAGAACAATACCTGACCATAAGTTAAATACAGGTTCTTTAAACAATCCAACTTATGAGACTTTGCTTTCATAACTGATTAAGTAATGAACAGTCTGGATGCTTTGCGGGCAAGAATGTACAATATTTTCTTTTGTTGGAAAGTATATTTTATAAAGATCAAATGTCTGGACTTAAGGCAAAAAAGAACGAAGGGAAAGTAAAACAGAATGTCATCAGGAAGGTCTAACTAAAGCATTTGATTTGCTTCTTTCTTTTATTTGGTTTTTTTTTTAATATTAAACAAAGTCTGAAACTGTGCTAAGTAGAGTTTTTTGTGAAACTAGATTTTACAGGCTAATTGGTCACTCATTTCTTAATACACTAATGATATAAACGTGGATCAACTGAAAAATTTCTTATATCCATAAATTTTGAAAAAATGGGACATCTACTTAATATCAAGTAAAGTATCTTTAAAGAGGATTATCTCAGAGGCTCTTCAAGACATGTTTCACTATTGTTTGAAAGTCCTACTTGTACAGAAACATTAGAGAGGATATTGCTTGTCACTGAGATGTTTATGTCCAAGCCAGATGTACACAGCCCCGTCACCAAATGTTTCTCTGATGGTTAAAGTTCATTATGTTACCACACAACTGAGGCTGTGAAAAGCTTTACACTAAAAACAATGGAAACCTACTTTTAGAAAAAGAAGTCAAGGCTGCTATACTTGGAGTATGGATAACACTGTTTATCTCCTTGTAAAGAGGGAGTCTTCCTGCACACAAATTTTAAAAAAAGAAAAAAAGAAAGAAAAAGAAACATTTTGGATGGCTTTGATTTGCTTTTTGTTTTAAAGCATAATAAATAAAAAATGTTCACTGTCTTAATGCAAACACCCCCATAACTATTCTCTCCACCCAAGGTTCTGTGCAGACCCCAAAACTTCTAGCCTCAGTTTAGGATTGCTTTCAGCTTAGGCTGAGTGAGTTTTCAGGGCCATATATCACAGTTACAAGAACAGTAACCCAACGTGGGCTTGTGACTGACCTTTTTAGCAATATTGGATTCTGCCTCATCAATTTCAATTTAGATTCCTTATCTTCCACTACCTACTCATAGTCCCTACTAGGTGGGGTTTTCTGCCTACTATTAGTTTATTTTCCATTCAATTCAATTTACTGATCCGGCTTATATTCCTGTGTTGGCCATGCTTCTGCTCCATTCACACAAACCTCACTCCTGAAGAGAGTAAGCACTTGGTAGACCATGTTTCTGTGTCGTGCAAACTGGTCCAAAGACCTCCCCTTTAAATCCTTAGAGAGCCTTAATTTGGAGATATCTGATTCAGCTCTACAGTCCTATCACGTCATCTCCAGAAAATTAGGGAAAAAAATAGATTGTCTGGATGGCACCTCAATGTGGGAATGAAACCAAGTAGCATGAGACTGAACAGTTCTTCAGCTGGCAACCAAAACAAGAAAGCAGTGATTATTCTTTGATGAACTCTTCTCCCTCCCCCTTCAGCATTCATAGATGCTGTGTGCGATACATGCCATGCTTTGTAATATGCAATACAGCATATCTGCAAAGTGGGGTTTATCAGCAGAACCAAAGAAATGCTGGATGCTAGCAACCATACATGTTACCAGGTGTGGTACCCCTTGAGAACAACCCTGAGTTGTGGTTCATTTGTACAAAAAGTTTTGAATTAATTTTCCAAAAGGAGGTGAAATCTCTAGAAACAAAACTACAATATTCACTTACAATTCAAACTAATAACAGAGAGTGTCCACTGAATGACCATTAATAATGACTACTAACAGTCAGAACAAATCATTGCAATTTCAACTTCACATAGGAATGGGCTGAGTGGAAATGCATATTCTGACAAAGCAGAAATATTTATAGTTGAATTAATAGTACAACCCTATTTCAGCACAAGGGCGAGAGAGAGCAAACATGTTTTCTGCAACACAAAATAAAACAGCTTGCATGGAGCGGTTTAGTGCAACACTGAAAGCCAGGGAATTGGCCTCTTGAACCTCTCAAGCTTCATATCGGTGAGGAGAGCACATGCTTGAATTCAGCAGCTGGCATGCGGCCATTCACTCATAGCAAAGGGTAAGGCAGGTGCTGGGACCTCAGCACTGACACGCAAGGTTACTCCTGCAAGAAAGATAAAAATAATGGTATTTCCTAAATGATATAAAGCATTCCTGAACCATACTGATTTTGGTAAATCTAACAGCAGTCCCGCGCTGCAATTAATAGAAAAGATGCAGAACCCTGGGATTCACAAAACGCAGTCACCCTTTCTTTGTCTCATTTTTCTATCACTTTATTTAATAACACTGCAAATAAGAATACAAAGCCCAGTATTAAAAAAAATGGGGTGGGGAAGACAACAGCTGCCTGAAAGAGTCCAGCTGTGAAGCCTGGGTTCCTCTTTCAGGCATGTTTTGTGCAAAGTAAGTGAAACTGAAAGCTTATAATAAAAGACCAGTGATCTGCAAGGTTTTCGCAACTTGTTTTGTAGTTCATAGGAGGTTTGCTAAGACCATGCTGGCACAGATGAGAAACAGAAGTGAAAGCAGGGTGGAATTTGCATACAGAGTGCAGATTTCATTGTTCATGGCAAAGCTGCCCTTGATTTGCTTCAATCATTGTAACAATCAGCCCAGCCAACTGTTTACATGCTCTCCATTGTGCTAGTGTTGGCTAGGAAATGGCAGGCGAGATGAGATTTGCTTTCTGCTGGCACTCTGGGGAACAGCATGAGTTCACACACTTGACAGACAGACAGACAGGCAGACGGGCCCCTCTTTCCAAGAAACAAGAGAGTGGCTTTCTCGCTCTTGAGCTGTGGTATTGTGATGATGAAGCCAGGAGCATGTGTGGCATAAAGCAGGGCACACAGCACGGTTTAGGTTCCAGGGGAGAAAGGCTGAAGATTTAAGCAAAGTGCTGAGAACTGGATCCACAGGCCGCTTCAAACAACTACCCTTTCCTGCCCAATTACTTGCATCTAAGTTAGTCTTAAGTCTTTTCCCAGAAAAAAACAGGTGAGGGGCCAGGCAAGAGGTATTCATGCATAAGTCACAATTGAAAAGGGTGTAAGAAAGGGCTGCAACTCAAGCTGAATGAAGGAATATGTAAATAGTTGTCCTTTTCCCGTAAAAGGGACGGCAGCGTTGCTGCTGTCATAGCAACATAGTCACAGCTGTAAATATAATAAGCTCTCAAATTTGAATATAATCACAAAGAAACAGAAGGTCCATGAAAGACAATCCCCCTGTCCTTCCCCCTGCCCCTCACATTCATGGCAGTCTTAATGGGTTTACGTTGATAGGCTTTTCCTTGGCCCACCCTGGTCTGATTTGAAATGCATGGATGAAAACACTTCCCTAAGCTATTTAACAAACTTTCTAGACTGGTTAAAACTGAGCATTTCTTAAGTTGCATAGTCTTACTCTTAGATCCACTTTCTAGAACAAGAAAAGACATCCCTGAGGAATAAAGGAGGGTTTAAAGTTGCATGATCATAAAGTGTTTGCAAACTAATTTGTTTTTACAACTTACATAGGCTAAAGAATAAAAAAATATCCTATAGCTGAGGATCATGGCTGAAATAGGTTTGGAAGTGTTTTTTATATTATTTTTTCTTTTCTTTTAAAGTCTTAATCACAGCCACTATTATTAAAGCAAATCCAAAAAATTACTGGGAGCACACACAGCCAATACATTACTGCAGATCAACAGCAATCAACAGTGGGCTACATTCAAATGCCTAAATTTCTCCTTCAAGACGTAGGTGTATTATGCTCCAAATATTCACTGATTATTGGTGAGGAAATTTCAATCAGTAATGCTTTCTCATCAGCCTACCTCCTAGAATTATGTGATATGCACCCCAAAAAAACATACTCTAAGCACAAAATGATTGAGAAAATATGATGACTAACACACAGACTGGAAGAGCAAGGGAAGGGTTCCTCAGCCAAAGAAAACACAAAGGAATGTATACTTGAAAACAGAGAAATAAGACTGGTGCTATCAAAAGGCCGAATCCCCCAGTGAAACAAAATATCCAGGAATATAATTTAATAAGGTAGAGAGCAAAGTAAGCATTTTACACCTCTATTAAGTTTTCCTTACAAGTTTTCTCTGCAAATATAGAAAAGACAAGAATGCCATTTCCTTTATATGGATCGTTAAAGTTTTGTTAGTTGTGATTTATTTGTACAGGTCTGACTAATGACTTGAAATGAAATGGCTATAGCAGGGAAATGATAAATTATCTAGCGTATAACACTGCTTAAAACCTAAACATGTGTTTATAGTTGCTGTTCTGGGATGGTTGCCAAAGGGACATTTTACTTAGCAAGTTATGTTAGCGTAAGTATTTTTTTCCTATAAACAACAAAAAAAAGTCTCAAAAAATAATGAGGGGGGGAGGAGGGGAGGAATCTCATTTGCCTGCTACTAGAAAGCACCAGAAATCAGATTTTCAAAGGACTTTCCACGCTGTTTTAATTCAAAATTCATTTCTTAATATCATCTGGGCAGAATTTTCAGAATAAAAGTACATACTACCTAGTATATAATCTAGTTATATGACAAAGAAACAATTCCTCAGCATGTAAGGCTATCACTGTCTGTAAAGTCAGTTGTATTGCACTGAAGGAGGTTGTGCTTCACTTGTCAGAGTTAGATGAAGAAATAACTTACAGCACACCACTGAGGACTAGCAAGTACAAATTATGTTCTTGACAATTCTTTGAGATAAAGGAAAAGAACCGAAAATGCATAAATCTTATTCTTGAAGATTCATTCTGTAACAGTGACTGTAATATACTTGAATGAAACAGTCTTAATGATTGGAGAAAAATAAAGCCTAAATTTCACATTTTTGGCTAAAAATCTTTACTTCCTGAAGGTCTTTCTGATATAAAGAGAGACATTTACTTGAAAGGAAATAATAATAAAAAACAGTATTTAAAAGTCATTGAATTAGAATTCCACAGTAAATATACACACCATCAAGCTACCAAAAGAAAAAAAAGGCATTCTAAAAAATCTGAAGTAATATTGAACTGAATAAAATGGAAAAGAGATTAAAGTTCATCAGGTTAAATGTAAACCATAATAAGGCCAGCCAGAAAATATTTTTTCTGAGCAACTTGCTAAAGACATAAAAACTATTAATAAAAACATTTTGAAAACTTCAGGAGTGAGAAGCTTGCTGAGAGCCAGTAGGGCCAATAGATAATTGAGTTGAAAAGGAGAATTAGAGGAAAATAAGACAGAAAAGCTAAATGGACTCTATATCAGTGTTGATGGAAGAGTTTGGGGAATTACCATACCAGAGTCTGGCCATCCAGGGAAGAAGTGTCCAAAATAATCACTATCATAGAATCACAAAACCACAGAATGATTGAGGTTGGAAAGGACCTCTGGAGGTCCTCTGATCCAACTCTTCCCCCTACACATCCCCCACCTCCCCTCCACCCCCCCCCACCCCCCCGCACCATTATAGAAAGCATTTTGGAAAAAATAGACAGAAAGAGTACCATCATATTATGAGTATCAGACATGATTTACCCAAAAAGTCAAACAAAATTGATGATCTACAAAACTAATGATCTACCAATGTTTTTAGCCCATTGTTATAATTACCAAGATAACAGATTTGATACAAAATTTTTCAGGGTAGCTAAACTTGGGACTGATCATTGAAAATATTAAGTTTTGATCAGTTGAATTCAATATTCATGAATGCAAAACAATATCCACTGTAGGCAAAAATAGCCTGCTTATATACACATACAATGATTTCCACTAAAGGATGTAGAAAAGATATCCAGGGAGCATTCTGTACAATTTGAGGAAAACGTCAGTGCTAAAAAATACCATACAGAAAGATCAGACACATTAAAAAAAGAATAAAGGAAAACATACAAGCAAGCAAACACAGAAAACATTTTTTGTGTCTGTTCTTGAATGTTGCATGCAGTTCTAGTTTCCTTATCTCAAAAAAGATATAGTTAAGTGAGAAAGGAAAAAGCACTTACAAGAAAGACCAGAGGTACTAAGCAACCTTCATCCAAGAAGAAATACAAAATAATAAGCAAAAAGAGCAAGAGTCCTGACAGCAGAAAGAGAACATCTAAAAGATAGTATAGTACAGGTCAATAAAATCATGATTCATAAGATTATGAATGAAGTTGTGATATTTCTCATTGTGTCCAAGTATGAAGTCATTCAATAAAATTAACAAGTAGCACGATTACAATCAAAATAAAAGGAAGAACTTCTTTTCACACATTGTGCTAGTAGTGCCACAGGATGTTGTATAGACTAAAAATAGATATAAACTAGAAAAAGAATAGGTGGAGAAGCTGTGAGAAGGCTAATAAAGTCAATGTCCTGGACACAACCTACTGCAAAGGAAGTCTTAAATTGCTAACTGCTATAAGCTGGGAAGCTGTCGAGAGGAAAGAACTACTCCTTACCCTCTTCCTTTAATATTTGCTATTGATGATTACCAAAGGTGGGATAGTGAGCTAACTAAACATTTGATCGATGCTAGTGATGCCATTTTTACTCATATTCTTAAGGAAACTAAGTGAAAACTGATGAGCAGATGGCCAAGAGACAGAAACAAGAAATGAGTGAAGACTATCAAAATCAGGAAGGCTGTGAAAAAATCTGGCATAAAAAGATGACTATCAGAAAATGAGTTATTAAAGAGGATGAACTAGACCAAGCTGACCATTTAAAAAAAGACAATGATTTACCAGGTTGGATGGGTCACTACACTAAAGGGATCCAATACTGTCCTTGCTCACATAACCATCAGGGATATACCCTTCTTCTGTAAATGGAGCAACTGGATACAGCGGTTGCATATACTGATCCTAACTTTTCAAGACAGCCCTGAGGAGAAAAGGGATGGGAGGAAAATGGAGAGCAAATGTATTATGTGAACAAATAAAATATAGTACAGTCATGTCTAAGATGCTGATAGAAGGATATATTCTCCCAGTAATTAGAGGTAGTCTTCTAAATCATGCAAAAATATGTACTTAACATTTTTTTCTGGAGAGTAACCTCAATTAGGATGACCTTTGCTGAAATGGTCAGCAGGCTGTGAGGAAGCTCTTTAGATGACATGACTCCAATACTTTAAGATTAAGGTCAGGATAAAAAGATAACGGGGGGCAGATCTTAAACAACATTTCTTTTGGGGTCAGATTATTGTCCTTCATCTCTTAATCAGTGTTTTTGTAATGAACATTCACAGTCCATTTCTCTCAGCAAGAGTTTCTTCAGTTACCAGACACGGATCTGTTAGGCAGCTCCATTCATTCAATCATGTCATTTCCTTGTTTCATTAAAGACAACTTCCATTTCATAGGCCCAGCATGGGTTTGTGTTTGGAAGAGAAATTTAGCTCACTATGTTAATAAAGCCATGCATGGTTCCAGCTTGTTATCTTTTTTTACCCTGCAAGGACAATTGCTTTCCATTAAAAATTATAATAATAATGAATTCTAACTCTGTTGCTGTTGAAAGTCAATCATTCTGATCACTGTCTGCCAACAAAGGGCTACAGATGAAAACTAATGTTTTACTGTTGTTGTGGGTGATATGATTCTCTCTTTGATCAGTACACATGGGAGGGATATCTGCGTGTCTGAATGGACCTATGCTTGCTTTGTACCTGTGCCTCAAAAGGGCCACTGAGACTGTATCAGGGAGCAAGAGGGCCACAAAATTCCTTAAGCTTCCCTCTGATGGTGTGTTTAGTGGCACATTGTTCCTGCTAATGTGCTTCTTCAGTGTTAACCTTCATGCTGAGGGGACAGACACAGTTCCTCCAGTCCCTTTTACAGCAATATTTGACATTTATTCCCTCTACATTTTCTTTACTCTTTTGCCAAAAAGATACCTATATACATTGATTTTTCAGGACAAAAGTGCTACGTCCTAAAAGAAGTTGGGCATTGTGATGCACAGCTTGGCAATTCCTGAAAATGTGATGCCAAACTCTGAGCGTGCGTGACAGCCTGGGCATGGCCCAGCGCTGAGAGATGTGTCTCTGCTGACTGCTCCCTGTCAGATGGGTGCTGGATGGTGCAGTCCAGGAGGGACTTTTCCTTAGAAGTTGGTGTCTGGCAATCTCGCTCTCATGCTATCTAAACTGTTTGAAGGCAAACCCAACTCCCAGCCCTTCCACATTTGTCTTGTTATGCTATCCCTTGTGGTTACTTTAATTCATCATTTTAATTAGGTTCATTACTACTAGAGACGTGTGTACCCTGGATTGACAGTTACTTCTGGGTTCATTTTAATATCAGACAACCTAATGGAGAAAAATGTGTTGGTTTCCTGTGGAAAAACAAGAAGGGAAGATCTCAACTGAAAAGTATGATATAGGGTCACAGAGAAACAAAAACAATAACATTCAGTCTACTTTATGCTTAAAAGCATATTTCATTCTTAGTTGCCCAGGGATATTTCTTCCAGAATTCCTCCCCACAGAGCTCTATCCTGAGAGCAAATGGGGGAGGCAAAAGATGTGGCTCCCATACACCTCTGCAGCTAAGACAGCCTTCCTTTCTGTCTATTACTTCTCAGAATGGAGCCATCTTCTCTTCTCCTGCCCGTTTATTATTCTTAATTTCTTAATGCCAACACTTTCTCCTTTCAATTCACAAGGAACAGTCAGCGGGACTCTGGGTGAGGGACAGAGGTGAATTAAGTTTACTATTACAGTAATTTCAGAGGTGCCACAGTACCCCAACTGCTATGACAGTGTCCTGACTCACATTAGGATCAACATAGCGCTTAGGGATATGGTGTAGTTGGGAACTGTCAGTGCTAGGTTAACGGTTGGACTAGATGATCTTCAAGGTCCTCTCCAACCTAGATGATTCTGTGATTCTGCGATTACAGGGAATATCACTGTGCATACTTTTTAAACCTCTTTCAAATTTGATAGTTTTAATATGCCTCTGTGAATGGAAACAACAAGACACATCAGCAATGACAGTGGCAAGGTCCTCTAAGACCAGCTCATCTGAAAACCTCATCAGTGCCAAGAACACCAAAGGACTAGAATACAGACTCTTCTTTTCCAGTCAAGGGCCTCATGCAGGCCATAGGTAAGCACAGTAATGAATAGTCTGTGTGGTCCAGATGGCTTCAAGTGTAACGTAAGTGTCTGTGTGCTCCCCTCAGTACCGACTTCTGTGCTAAGTGTGTATTGCGCTGATGCCAGTTTTTGGCTCCTTCTCTTGAGCTTATTGCTTGCATGCCACCTCAACAGTATATGACACCTATGTTCAGCCTTCCTTTGATGCCTTCCTTTTAGCCTGAAGAATGGGATCCTTTTTCACACTGTCCTTCTCTAAAGGTACAACTGTCATTTTTTTTCAGTATTAGACGGCATGATCCCATTCTGTGGAAGTTAGAGAAGTGAATGGAAACTAGGTAGATTTAAGCTAACCTCACAACTATCATTAGCAACAAATGCCAGGATAAAAAAACAGGGAAATGGAACAGATGAGAAAATTCAGTAGCAAAGCAGAAAAGTGTGAAAAAGAGGTTGAGATAGACGAAAAGAGAAACTCTAGAAACTACAATTTAAAAAGCAAATACAGAGAAATAATAATGTCGGCCCTTACAGACAGATTAAGAAATGGGAAGCCAGCCAACACAAGGAATGGAAGAACAATATTATAATTGTTTCTTGAGAGATATGGCAATGAGCCATTTAGCCTGCTTGTTTTTACCTTGGGTCATTGCCCAGACTGGACAATTAAAAGGATATTTTTGTCATAGAACCAGTCATTTTATTTCACTGCTGTTAAAATAGTGTCACTACCAACTGTGGACATTCATTTAATCTGTAGTTGTAGGAATATGTGGAACAAAAAGCATTTGCTACAGTCCAGAAATCTCAGAAGCACAGCCCTAGTATGAGTGATCTTGTCATATCTTGAGGACTTTTCAAATTAAAAGAAAGACTTTCTAGAAAGTAGGTGAAATCTCACCTTCTCTATCTCCCCAGTGGGACCAGGGAAATTCTAAATACAAACCACCAGCCAAATTCTCCCTTTATTATCACCTATACTTTTCCTCTCTCCCATCCTGATTGTTGACATTTGCCAGAAGCACAATGAATCTTTAAATAGGAACTTCTGAAGACTGGTGTCATTTATTTTCCATCCCAAGCTAAAGAATGGATGGTGGTGAGTATATAGTGTTTTCCATTCAAGACTATTAGCACATCTGTTTTCCAAGGCTCTTTTTAAAAGTCTCCATGTTTAGCAAACAAGTTATTTTAGTTGCATCAGATCCCACAGGATTAAAGCATTTCTGACATTGACGTTTTCCTATAGGTAGAGTTTTTAAGAATTAGAAAGTTCAGTTTGAGTAAATGTATTCTAGTGGAATTAAACATTAAATTTATTGTAAAGGAAGAAGAGGAATTGAAGGGCTGGATACAAAAAGGTGTTAGGCTCTCATACTGTGAGAAGTGACTAAAGACCCCAGTTCCACCTGTACTTAAAAGAATTTAAGTCTGTAGCTCCCAGCTTCCAAGACAATATCTTGTACATTAAAATGTGAGATCATCTATTACAGCTGTTGTTTCATATAAAATCCTTCAGCTGTTATTGAGCACAAGACTTAGAATGACTCTTCTGCTTAGTGAATAATATTGAACCTGGAGGTGGGACATCTGCATTCCAGGAGATTTTTGGAACAGTGTAGTGAACAGCCTAAAAGTCCCATGCCACAGAGTCACTCAAACTTAAATTACTTCTTGGGGGTCATGAAAAGTGGTTTTAAAAGACTTATCATGGAGACAATGGAAATGGGGATGAGAATCTGTCGCAGCATTGACTAAAAGGCAAATAAAATAATCCCCACTTTTTTCCAAACTGAAAGTGTTTGGCACATTCAGGTTGAAATCATCAAGGATTTTAAAAATGGTAACAGTGAAATGATAGGTTTAGGTAAATTTATTATTTCTTGAAGAAAGTTTTCCTTGCTGTTTGGTAAATGGTCATAACTGCCTAAATATGCAAAAAAATATATATAAAAATAATTTAAAAGTAATAAAATAATTATATTCACAGGGGTCTTCGTAATTTTTCTGTGTCATACAAAGAGTTGTGAAGTGTTAACAGTTTCTTGTGGTTTATATATATACATAAATATTGCAGTTCTTGAAGCAACTGTCTATGCCTGATTAGGTCTAAGAAAAGAGACAAGGAAATTTAACTGTAAGGTAAAATAATTAATTAAAAAATCTCACTGTCTATACAGTTTTTAGTATAAAAAAAATCATAGAGTAGGACAGTACAGCTGATTCTGCTTGAAAGTGGGTGGGGAGATTGTTTCCTTATTCCTCTAACATTTAGTTATGAATCAATTAAATAAAAATATACAAAAACAGGCTCAGGTCCAGGATCAACACATCTTATTCTAGTTATTCTAATTTTCTGACCATACATCCAAGACACATATCAGCAGGTCAGTGACTGCATTCCAAGACTATTGTCAGTCAAGAGAAAATTAAATGCAACTCATTTATATTTTTTTTACCTATTTGCCTAGTCATCTTGTCAGGAAAACCAGACATAGAAAAAAAGAATAAAAAAATTCATCTTGGAAAATAACTTCTTTTCACTCATTATTGATGGAACCATTGGAAAACACCGAGTTCATTCAAGCCATCTAACAGGAAGGGAGGTGAATGAGTAAGGAGATATGCAAAACAGTTTGCTAAGCATATTGGCACATTGTATCCTGGTTCCCCCTGGAATTTAAAGCTGGGAGTACCAATTGTTTTCCCGATGCGCTAGAAGCTCTGTGGGATCATGGAGTTCACTTTGTCGTAGAATCACAGAAACATGTAATCCTCTGAATGTCTCTAGATCAACCCCATGCTGAAGACAGGGCCAGTTAGAGCAAGTTGCCCATGGTTGTGTCCATCTGAGTTTTGTCTCCAGAGGTGAGACTCCACCAGCTCTCTGGGAAACATGTTCTAGTGCACACACCCTTACACTGATTTTTGGGTTTTTTTTTTTTCCTTATGTCACTGCTTTCCCCTTATCTACACAGGCACTCATGTCACCAGCTTGGTCAGACATGACTTGCCCTTGGTAAATCCATGCTGCCTGTTCCCAGTCATGACCTGCATGTATCCTTCATGTGCCTGGAAATTGCTTCATAATCCTCCTAGGGACTGAGTTGCTGATCGCCCTGCAGTTCCTTGGATCCTGTTTCCAGTACATAGGTAAGACTTTTGTGTTTTTTTCCCACTCCTTAGCCATGTCTTCCTTTCCTGTGGGTGTTATTTTGCTCCCACAGGTGTGGTTAGTCAGCTTCGGCCTCCCCTTGGTGGTGCTAATTTGGCTCTGAAAGACAAGTCCACAGAAATGCTGGGAGAAACGTGAACTTCAAAGCCACGTGCTCTATGCCCTCACAAACTATCTCACAGAGGGACTCAGGCAGAGCCTGTTTCACTGAAGAAAAACTTCAATAAAAAAATCTCAACTTGTTACACAAAGTGCAGGATAAAGAGCTTCCTAACACTTATCCAACTAGTACAACATTATGAACTGAAAAATCAAGGTTATATTATTATATATCTTTGTTATAAAGCCTTTAGTGGCATCACTCATAGGTACTAAAGTACTGAGATGATGAGATGCATAAATTGTGTAGATACTACAGATGACACAAACTCATATGCTTTTCCCCTGTCACATTCCTGTACCTCTTTGTAGCAGTTAATTCCACCAAAGTTGCAAAATTATTTCTGTGAAAAGTATGAAATAAATCACAGTTCCTAACTGGGATGAACTGAGGAATAGGAGCATAAAATGCCAAGAAGAAATTAATTTAGCTTTATGAGTACTGTATTTACAATTGGCCAATAATATTACAGTGTTTTAGCAGCTGTTTCTTTACTCAGTCCAGTTAATCCCATACATTGTCCCTGAAAAATTATTGGAAAAGAGAAAAAAGGAAAAGTAAGACAGAGAATGTCAACTTCTTTCTATTTTGTTGTATCTAAAAAAGTGGTCAAAACTATCCATCCTCTTATTCATAGGCAGTTCTACAACCTCAGAAGAAATCCGTGTGAGTCTGAAACCTAGTGGATCTGAAATAAACACAGACATCACAGACCTACATTTTATCTTCAGTTGCTTCCAAAACCTCTTTTATTTAGATGAGATAATGTCACTGAGATCATGAATGTATTGTCGTGTAGTATGTGAACAGAGAATTATATCATTATGAAAGCAAACAAGGATTTAAGGCACTGAGGACCAATTTCTGCCCTGGCATTTTGCATAAACAATTGCTATTGTTGAGCTTGTGCCAAATAAAATTTAGTCCAGCTTTTGGCAAGTGATGCCCATTAGCAGTTGAAAAGGATAAAGCCTAGACTGGATGCCAGGTCTGATTTTGTGTCACTCTTGTTTTCATGCTAAATGTTGTACTCACAAATTATATTTGGTGAGGGACAGTCCAATCTGGAAGGCAACATGTAAAACTTAGACCCAGCTGTGAGGTTCTGGGTAGAAGTCCCATTGCAAATCAGAGTAAATACCTGATGTCTGCCTTTCAGACTGCAAGCTCTTTATATAGCATGCTTTTTACCGTATGCCTTTACAGTGCTTGGTTTGTTAGGACTACCAATAGCAGCAGCAAGTTTGGGACCACCAGACAACTTCAATCTCACTGGTTTTGGACACTAAAACTTGCTCCAGCTCTCCTAAATGTATTTATTATATTCTAATGTTAGACATACTTTTTCATTAACAAAACTGTTTTTATTCTCTATGCATAAAAATGTCCTAAGAAGTAAATCCAGGCAACTGAAATTGAGTAAAAACTTAAATAAAACCCATTTATTTTATTATCTTTCCCTTTCATAACATTTATCAAAATATGAATATTTTCCGTTACTGCTAAAACTTTATTTTAATCTGTTTCTCTAGTTCTTTATAACTATTCTTGTATTTCTAACCTGATGTAGTTTAAGTAGTGTTTTCCTTTCAAAAATAACAAACTGGCCCTAGTAACTGGCCAGAGAAATATGAGATTATGTGGTAAAAACATCCCTGTTCAAATGTTTTTGCTTAAATCTCGAGTGGCATGCAGCAGATAATAGCATAATCCTCTCTCCATCATTTATGCTCCATTACAGTAGTGTCAATTTCAAATCTGCTTGATACTGAATTTCAAGGGAAAGAAGTGATTTGGAAAAGAAGTTTCAATCTCAAAACATCACTAGATATATTTCTTTTATATATGTGTGTGTATGTGCACATGTATGTATAGAATTCCAGAAAACAGCTTTCTCTAAAACAAAGCATAAAGCAACCACGGAAGTAATCTTCATATCTTCTCTCTTGGCTTTGTAAGGTCCTTAGTGCTGCACCTAGAACATACAGAGTGGGAAAGGATACAGGACAAAATGAACTAGATGGAATCAGGGATTAATTTCCTCCTGGCTTATCATTTTTTTTAAGTGAGAGTATCTTAACTAAATTTTTGTGTGAAAAAAATTCAGGTGAGGTAGGCTGTACCTGTATAGATTGAGGTAAATGTGGGTCTTAAGGAACACAGAGCTGAGTTTATATTGCCCTGTAAAACTTCTCCATTTTTAAATGGAATTTTTGAATAAAACTGCTGAGGCATGTGAGCTCTCCTCGGTTGTCCTGTTAACTCCTAACCACTGGCGACTGGGAGGCTTTTCCATTCAGCGCAGCCAGAGAAAGCTTAAATTAATAAAAGGGAGCAGGCCAGTGGTATAATCTGATCTGCAGTAAAGCAGTCTCTGGTCTGGAAACATCTGACTTTAACATGAATTAAAATCTGAAAGTTTTTCTAAACTTTCATTGCCTTCCTATATTCCTATGGAGATTGCAGTTTCGTGTTTCACAGCACTGAGCCCAGAGTATTTTCTTTTTGTGGAAGCTCTTTCCTACAGATTTTTGAGATGCTAAGAAAATTGATATGATATAAACACACATATACACACTGTATGTGACCTTCTGCATCAAAATTGGAGGTTCAGTAAGGAGGAGGGGACGAGGGGAAAAGCCTGCTTTCAGTGATCCAGAATAGTACTAGAACATGGGGCTAACTGGAAGAGCACTCTGCTGTCTTAAAAGTAGGCAGGTCTGTGTAATGGCATCCTTTTATTTCATGTAATTGGATCTGTTAAAATATTTTTAAGTATCAGTGAGTGAGTATCACAAATTATGTCGTTTGGCAATCTTTGAAATGTCTTTTCCCTCAGGGTCAGCAGCAGGGGCAATGGGCTTGGAACATGTTAAACAAGGCTTTTTAAAGCCCAAGTAGTCTCTCTCCAAATGGAAAATCTCTTAATCTACTCATTGGATTTTACAACACAAACTCTATTTCTCCATGTATTTCCTGCTTTACACACTCTGAGAAGAAACAAGAAATTGCTTTAAAAAAATTTCCAACTGCTACATGTTAGCTTGGACAGTACAGAAAAACATGTGAATAGATCTTCCTTTTCCAAGAAGTTTTAATTAGCATCAAACCCATAAGGGTCTACACTAGTTATGGTTATGCAAAACGATTTGGGATTTTGGCTTCAATTTTCCTTCATATTCTTCAATTCCTCTGTAACCCTATCTCTACTGTTGTTTTTCCTCCTTTTATTTCTATATTTCTTCAGATGTGCCCATAATAACCCCTTACCTTTGAGACTTTTGTCAGAGACCTCAGTGATTTTTAATTGAGACACCTACTGACTATGTGTGATGGGGGTGCGCATATTCCCACATGCATTGCATGACCACAGCATGATTTTCCTCTGGGGAGGCTGTGCTCAGCAGAGTGAAGCTCTGATGTATAAACTGTCTGGAGTGGGGATGCTCAGATCATTTCTAAAAGTGATTCTGGAGATTCTCTTTAAAAACTGTCAGTGTTTTGAGCCTTGCTGGATCAAGGTCCTCATCCCCAGGCCCTTCCTGCATCCTGGTCCATCCGTTGCTTCCTGACTAAGGGACCCTTTCAGGTAATCAGCCACAGGGAGCTCAATGAAGTTACTGAAGTGTAGGCACTATGAATGCCATTTGAGATGATTACCTGAAGGTCCCTGAGGTATCCACATGGATCTTTGCAATTAGGAGACCCTACATGCTCCTAGAGCAGCATTTATGGAAGACCTTTATACCATGATTTCAAAATACTTAACAGAACCTCCTGTTTACACAAAGAACAAGATTCATAATTAGGGTTAAGAGCCCCTTTATAGATTTGCAATAGAGGAAGAAAAATGCTATTTTATCCTTTGTTCATAAAAATAATCATTGAGACAAAGTAAGAATTTTCACACAAGGCTCACTCAGCCAGAGATTCTCAAAATGAAATGAAAGAAATAGAGACGGCCTGAATGTATGTGCAATTTTCTTCTTACCATTGGTTGCTTTGCTTTCTGTGCTATTTGGATCTCCAGGCATATGCTTTTTTCCCTCTAATATGTTTATGCAAATTTGCTCCAATTGCTACTTACAAGTGTTCACAACATGACAAGTATTCTGACATATTTATGTGACATACCTTTTGAAGAGATGATAGAGACATTACAGCACCACATTTGTGATGCTATAGATAAGGGCTGTCATGCTTTCCATTCTAAAACACTATTTTTAGATGATTTATAATCCTGGAACAAAAATTATTTCTGGACCTTAATTTAACATACATGACTGGAATAACATATCTCTGGATAAAATGTGAGAAAATATCAGTTCAATAGAATACTGTGCCAATGAATATACACAATTTTCACACATCAGTATTCTTCAAAATTTGAGTTTGCAGCTGGTTTCAACTCTGCTATAACTACATAGATTTTAGGATACAAATGTGTGCACATCTGTGGCAATTTATATAAAAATAAAACACTCCTGTAAATGTGAAGAATGAATGTTCCTATGATGCAGGTGTTTTTAGACAAAAGATGGTAACAATTCAAAAGACCTGTTAAAATGCTACTGATGCTATATGGAAAAAATAGGAAAAAACAGAACTCAATGGCTTACTGCTTCAAGATCTCATACATTTCCTCTGACACTTATGCACATGTTAAGGATGTTGCAGAGACAATTGCTATTTTTTTTGGTGTGTTTATGTTCTTGAACTGAATGGAAATGTTCCCCCTTGGAAAATACTCCCTAATCTCTTGGAAAATCAGTTTTGACAGACATTGTCTTTCTGACACTTAACTTCAGTTCTCCTTTGGTTTCTCACATAGCATGGCAGTTTCCTTTTACTGGCACTAAAGCCTGTGGAACTCTGTAATTCTTTTCCAGATACTTGATACCTGAGAAATGGATGATGGCTAGTTCTCTTTAGGACATCACCAACTGAGGAAAGAAATCACATCCCAGAATCCTCTGAAATCTGCCTGAGAGGGAAAACCAGAGCCAGCAAAACAGAGTGGGCTTCTGGTCACTGTGATTCTTTGCAAAACCTAGTTGTGTCAAATTCCAGCTAAAAGTTTCTGCTACTACAAGAGTCTAATTACCAAAAAAACTAGTAATGTTTCAATACTATGCTTCTGCCCAGATTCTCATGGTATTGCCTTGAAGACTACTAAGTCACATACCAACAGAGTTTCTGTGATATCACTGAGCCTCTGTTGCCCTGGGTGTTTGTTTCAGAAACCTGGAGTGGTACCACAAGCACCTCTGGCTTGGGCAAACAAAGCCATCTTGTATCAGGTGGGAAATGTGAAGCAGACGGTTGTAGCATCCATTCTTCTTCACTGCTGAAACACCATGCCTTCAAATGACCTACATGTAAACATCCCAGCTTTACATCCCAGGTGAGCTTCAAGCACCTTCGTTCAAGGACAAGTCAGCTCAAAGTATTGGCAGGTGAGGTCACAGTTCCCCTGGGAAGAGGAAAGATGACAGTTATCCATCCAGCTCTGCAAAAAAAGCTGTTTGAAGGTTTCTCTGCTGAGATCTTTAGCAGAGGACAAGGATTCAGTCCAGGTACCACCTTACACCCATGCAGTCCTGCTTCTTTGTAGACTTCCTAACCCCCTAGGTGCTCGAACTTCTTAAACACTGCCTCTCTTCACCAGAAAGTCTCCTGAGTCATTAACTTCAGGTGCTCATTCATGCCAAGAAGCACACAGAAACTGGTTTCACAAAACAAAATGCTAGCGGGAGCATTGGGCCATGAAGTGTGGAATCACACACTAGGACTTTACTGACATGAGTGCTGTGGGTCAGGAAAGCAGCCAGACCACCAGGCCCTGCGCAATCCTCTCAGGGCACTCAGTCTCCCTGCTTGTCCTGCAGCCAGCAACACAGGAACTGTGCATGCAGAAGGAAAATGAGAAAAGAAGGAAACCAAATCTATCCCACAAGTTAGAGGACTTGGCTAGTGGAGGGGAGAGCTGTTTCCGGCTCCTTTCCCTGTTCACTTGTAGGATAGTGTGTAACTGCAGTAGAGAGCAGAGGAGGGGGCCCAAATCCTCCATGGGTCACAGGCTGCTCCATAGTTTGTGTCCATGAAGGCTCATGGGTGCAGCTTCACCAGGAAGGCTTGGGGGTAGCCCTTCCTTTCATTTCTAACATCCAAGGGTTCATAAACTGTACTACGTGTGTAAGATACACCTTTATCTTCCCTCCTCCACACATACACAGACACACTCAGACTGAAGAGTAGCTGAAAGACAGATTTCTGCCCCAGGGTAAAAGACATAACTAGAAGGTTAGGAGAATGGCAGGGGGTAATACTACTTCTTTCTTCAGAATAAAGACAAGCCTGATCTATTAAGTGGCCATAAGGCCACCTATACTACAAAATGCATATGGGTGCTTGACATTTCCAATTAGTGAGCTAGGCCTTCAGAAACTAAATGCACTTACTCTTCTAAGATCCGCTTTTCTCCTTTGAATGTGGGAACTTTGAGGGCACTACATTTCCCCCTCCTTTCTCTGTCTTGCAACACATTTAGGCATTTTGCTGCCTAACTCTGCTTTTTACCCTGAATAAACCCCACTAAAAATTACTTTTGGGGATAATATGATTTGGTCCAATTATTTCTAGCTAACATTTTTCCTTTTAACACAACACTTCCTTTTAATGCTAGGAACAAATGAATAATGAGGTAAAAATTTATAAATTCTTCAGATTGAAAAAAAAAAGGAATGAAAACCATTCATGTACATTAAAAAGTAAAGGTTCTGTTACAAATCACAGTCATACAGAGGGAAAAAAATTTTAAAAATCTGTGGTTTGGAGATTTTGATGTGAATCATTCCAGCTTTAAGCAAGAGTAGGGGTGATGTATCTTCTACTTTATCCTATGTGGAGATTATTTACAAAGCATAAATCAACACTCCTGCATGGGAAGACAGTGTTCCTTAGTTTCCACAAACCCACATGTCCACTGGTAATCTATGTCCTAGTCCACCTGCTACCATGGCGTCATGCCCACTTATACTAGGTGAGTAGATCACAGAAGCCAATCAACAAATCTCTGGATGGCCTGGGGAGGTTAATACACAAAATACCACGAGTCAGGTTTTTGAAGAGGCTTCTGGCACATCTTGTGGTTTTAATGATTAGGATATCACCCTCAGGGTTGTGTGTTACCAGCTCAGTCCTTGTAGCAGGGGACTGGAGCAGATGGTTTGGCAAAACCAAAAGGCTCTTGTCTTTTCAAAAATTAAAGATTAATTTGTTGTTTTCTTCTTGTAGGAAGTTTCATGCTGATGAACAGTATTGAGGTGACAGGCTTATATTTCTCCATCCATCTTCTGTTCAGAGAAAAATATAACCATCCTTATGTTACTCCACAGACTGTCTACATCCTCCTATGCAGTGACGAGAGAATATTTCAGCACTCCCAGCTATTTTAACTTTGGCATCTCCATTGTGGTTTCCAACAAGGATGATATCACCATGTGCTTATGGATTTATTTGTTTGTTTTTCATGATGTGGGCAATAGCCTATGACAAGCTGGCCTGAGAGTTCCAATTATATCTTATGGACCAACCATCTGGCTCAGTGTTAATTAATGACAACACTTTTAGCTATGATTGCTCTGGGCTAGATGTGTAGCATGAGAGACAAAACTTTCTTACTGGATAACCAATCACCTTGTCACCTGAAGTAGCCAGATTAGTCAGTACCTAGTGCTGAGCCCTGGTAGACATTGATGGACTGATCAACAATGGTACGTAACAGAAGCACTTTTCAGAATAGTAGACAAGTGCAAAGGGTGAAAGGGAATTAATCCTTTTCTGATCAGGGGCAACAGGAATTAACTATGGCTCATAAGTTTTCTGTTGGAAATTCTCATGTTTCCATCTGATCACAATGGGTAACAACAAAGAGTTTGTGCAATTCAGTATGATGGAATTTGGTTTTATTTTTAGTCAGTTTAATCAATTTCAAAAGACACAAATACTGAAATAACTTTTTGCTGAAAATGACAACAGATATTTAAGTGACACTATTTATCCAACACTATTAGCTCTTTTTAAGGCTTTTCTAAAGCCCACACTCCAAAATCTTTACCATTTTGAGCCACAAACCCTCGTAGGAGGTCATTAAGCATATAGGCAGTGCAACTGCACAGCTGCTCCTCCAGTCATACTAATCTCTAGACAGATGCTCTTCATGTTCATGTGCTGTGATGAATGCCAAAGAAACTATTACAGAACAGATTGACTTAGACTGGACTGTGATCCTTGGAGAACTGGTTTCAGACTGCAAGAAGAGCTGAGGGGTCACAGAGGGAGCTGCAACCCATGACAATGTGAGAGTTATCTTTCAGCTAGAATATTCTCTCCAGCATCTCAGAATGCAGCCTTGCTTGGATTGCCAAAAAAAACAACACTAAAGCAGACTTCCATTATTTTCTCTGCTTACTTGCTTGCTGAATTTGCTGCTTATTGAAGTTGAGCTTGGCTGCTCCACTTTGCCCAAATCTGGCTCACAAGAGATTCCTAGGCATTTCTCTATCGATCCCATGTTCATCCTCTGGCTGCTGCGATCTGCTACTGTATCTGTTGGGAATCTTAACAAGTAGCAAAGAGGGAGCTCCAGGCAAAGAGTCATTGCCCATCACACTCTTTCCTGGCCCTGCAGAGGCGAACTGAGTTGTTATGAAACAGATCACACCTGCTCCTCTCCTCTGAGGCTCACAAGAAAGATCACATGCCATTACCAGATTTGAGTCCAGTGGCCTGTCTGTCCAAAGAGAGATGTCATCTGTGGTACATCCTGCTGCAGACCTTACTTTGCTGACCTTCATAGCTACAGCAGATGTTCCTGTTATGTTGTTATTCTGAGGAAGGGGATTTTCTGGCTTCTCTGGGCTCCTGGGCTCTCATCCAGCTGCAGCTGTGGAAAAAGGATACATATAATATTAATGGAATCTTCTTTCTGTCGTTTCAGCTTACATCATCTTGGCACCAGCAAGTCAAGGTAACATTAGTCAGTCAGTTGTAGGGCTTCTGTGGATTCCTTCTCCAAACCACTACCTTTCTATCTCCACCACCACACTGTCTCTGCTCTTATTTACCCCTTCCCATTGGAATGATTTCAGATCTGGGAAATAAGGAGTCATTTCTCTGCTGACCACTGTGCAAAAGCGCATGTTCATACCTCCTGCATGTGCTAACTGTGACATTTGCAAAACACAGAAACCATAATCCATTTAGTTATGTACCAATGTAAAAGTCTTGCTGCAGGATCCTTGTGAAGTATCAAATACCTGTACTGGCCTTCATTCCATAGAATGGCTAAAATTCCATAGAAAGGTTATTTCTTTGGTTTACACTTTCTATAAGGAGAAAAATCTAAGTTGTTCCTAACAAAGAGTCAAAGAGGATTTCAAGCAATATATCCCTGTACATGCATCTCCCTGAAGGGTCTCTACTGCATTGGGAAATACCCTGAAGGCTACCTGTATTGCATATCATTGCCAATTTTGAATGACACATACAAAAATATGCCCACTGCAATTCAAGTTGTCATGCAAATAGTCCCTAGCTACTTTGTATGGGGATCTACCGCAAGAAGGATCAGGATCTATGAACATAAAGAATGATGAGGAGACAGGAGGAACACATGGGGAAAAGGACAGTAGTTCAAAGTATGCTGTGCAATAATGATGGATTCAGCTGTGTAGTCTGGTTTGTCAAACATAAGGACATGGTACAAGTTTGAGGCCTGTTATAACTCTTGCTTAATTTTGCAGAGGCTTGTGAGAGGCCATTTATTTTTAACATTATAAAACACTCAGTTAAAATTCAGAGTATGTATATATACAGATTATGTGAATAAACATTGACTTGCACACGCAAAATATTATAAATCTTATTTGATATGCAGTATAACTGAGCCTTCACAATGTTTTGATAGTGCCAGCATTTCTTAAACTGTGCCATCCAGGCAGGAATGATTGTTGCCTTTTTCTTTCATCTGTGGAAAAGCTAAAGCAGGAAAAAAAATCCACTTGCTCTTACCATTTGTTTTGTAAAGTTTAATCCATGAAATAAAGGAAGCTGCTCTAGCAGATCCATCCATACTGATCAAAACAAAGAAGTTCCTTCAGCTTCCTACTTCTTGTATGAAAACTCTTTGCTGAAAATATGTCTTGGCAGGAAAACCAACACCACTGTTTTACATTGACTTATATCAGAAAGAATGAAAATAAGATGCTCTTAACAGAAGTACAGGAAAAACAGCTGAAAGGAATGCAGTTAAAAGCAGGTAGGTCACAGTCTTGATGAGTGTGGGATGACACAGAGGACAAGAAATGGTGATAATTTTTCCATGTTAGCAACATTTTAAGGTGTTACCATCTATGTATTTGTGCTAAGTTTGCTGATGGGCTAAACCTAAATATAATTTCTGCATCAGAGTGGAAATTTCAGGAAAATGAACACTGCCTTCTTATAAAAATAGGGAATTCAGAATTATTGCCTTTGGCAATGAACAAAATGTAAAAGCAGACTGTGTTCCTGCAGTGCTCTCTATTCCACCTTAAATGTCCAGTACACTCAAGCATTATTTTACATAAAGAGGAAGCATGGAGGCAGCTATCCAGTTTTCTTTTCTTGTTAGACCTGCAATGGTTCCCATTTCATCCTCTCTTTCTGTTTCCTCTACATGTCAGATTCCTTAGGGATACCATGTGCAGCTTGGACAACCCAAATTGGAGTTCTTTCTCCTTCAGCTTTGTTTATGTTTGCTATTTCTTCCAACATGCTTCCTAATTTTCTGCCAAATAGCACTTGACAAAAGCCCTCTAAAGAAAATAATAAGAAAAAGGCTGAACAGAAGGTGTTTAGTCTGAATGCTGGCTTCATTTCAACAAATCAAGAAGTGAGTATGTTTCACACAACTTTGTAAATCACAATCTCAATACAAACACTAGAGCCTCATCATATTACACTTTTAGATGCAAGCAAGGGTTTCCTATGGAAGAAGAGCTTTTCTTGCAGATAAGACCTTTGTGGAAGGGATCTTAAGATCAAACGTTGAGAAATACACAGGAGAAACAGACAAGAAAATGAAGGCATTTAACTTTTATGTGGTTGAATTTTATTGCGACCAGGGTTGAACCCTTCTATTTACAGTTGTGGAGAAAGAAAATATTTTCCTGACCACAGTTGAAGAGAGACCCTGACAGGGCTTTCCTGCTCGCCATCTCCCATGTCATCAGTGTTTTCTGGGAGAAGAATTTGAGGTGGTTTTCCACCTAAGTGGTTACAGCTGTTTCCACAGGATCAGTCAGATGGAGTTTCTGCCTCTGTTTATTTTGGCTCTGATTTTCGGCTGGAGCCCGGCAGGATGACAGTGTTTGCTCAGGGTCTTGGGACTTTGGACAAACATTCCAGAATTTCTGACTTCTTAACATTAATGTTTGATGAATTCTGCTCTTAATTTCTTCTGGAAAAATGTCAAGCCCACTGGGGATTACCCTTAGTCTTACAACAGTCTTCTTTTTTTTCTTTTTTTTTTTTTTTTTAGGGGAAGAAGAGAAAATCATTTGCTAGCCTGTGAAAATGAGCATGCTGTAAAAATTGGAGAGTGCAGTTTTCTTAAATTGCAGGCTTCAGATCTTTTGTAATATTTTTTTTTTTCTTGTTAAGAACACTCTGCTTGATAGGAAACATCCACTGAGATATATCTACAGCTAAAACTTCTGAAAAAACTGTTCCACCTAGGGCGTTAGTTGGGAATGTTATTATCCAGTAGTTAAGCAGCTCTTTCTCAAAGTTGCTGTTTTGATAGCTTCAAAACATACTGCGTCAATACACTGTTGTCAAAGGTGACCTTTAGAAAACAAAATAAACACCCAGGTGAAATTGTGACCCTGGTGGAGAGAATAGCCTTTATCATTGACTTCAGCAAGGTCAGCACTTCCTCCTTAGTACCTTATCTCTTGAACAATGGAAAAGCACAAGTCACAGAAGTACATCTTGAGGAACATTTACTAACTCACAGGGATGGGTAGAGAAATGTATTTACAAAAATATGTAAAAATATGCAAAAATGCACTGAATTAAATCTGTATTTAAACTATGTTCAATGAGCATACTGCATTGTATGGAGTGGCTGATAATTTTTATACCTACATATCTTTAGTAACTTGCAAGGGACATCTAAATATATATTATATTTATACCATCATCAGCTGACTTCAGGCTAGCTAGACAGAGCTACTGCAGAGGACAATGTTTGACTTATAGTCCACCCCTCAACCACTAAAAGCTCATGCTGCCCAGTCCTGTGGGCATGACAGGTTCCCTCCAGTGACTCCCACACATCAGAAGGAGGCAGGCAGGGATTAGGTCCAGACAGATCTGGGAAGTCTGTTTAGATCCCAGGTCTTTCTTCCCTTTTTTTTCTCCCCACATCTTCTTCCTTATTCGGTGAGAAAAGAGGGAAACACAGCCTCCTCAGGTGACAGTAATGTCTTTGTTGATTTACACCAGCTAAAGAACTAGCTTCAGTAGTTATTATGAAGTTTTCAAAAACAAGCAAAAAAAAAAAAAAGAAAAAGGAAAAGGAAGGGATTTGTGTACATATAAATAGACACAGGAAGGTGGTTTCCTAATTAATATACAAGCTTTCACAGCAGCAGCTTTGTGCAAAATATTTCACAACATTGCAGAGGCTGCAAGCAGTGTGGCCCCTGGGCCATGGTGACAGTGTCCACCCATCTGGAGGATTAACATAAGGAACACATCTCGCTTACTTCTTGGAGCCTGATTTCTGGCACTTCCTTCCCAGTCTGTTTGTACTGTCAGTGGTCTAGATAAAGCATACATTTAATCTGTGCCCTTACATTTGGCTTTTCCATGTGTGACAGCCAGAAAAGGCTGGAGAAAAAAAATTTTGTAGATGGAAAACCTTGTGTCTGTACTTTCAAGTACAAAAAGGACAGATCAAATCATAGCATTTATTGAATCTCATGCCACAGTACACATCCCTGTGGAAAAAAAAAAAAAAAAAACCAAAAAACAAAAAAAACCCAAAAAACCTGAAAAACCCTTTGAAGATGTCTTCCCTGGGTATTTTCAATGGACAAATTGCAAAAGGCCTTCAGTTATGAACTTGCTGCCTTCAGTCATTCATAATATAACCTGGGACTCCTGAAGAGAAAATTGATTCTTGGCCATATCTAAAATCTAATGAAGTTTGCTTTTTGGTATCTCTGTATAGCTTTAATCATCAATCTTTCATTTCAGAATAGGAAATATGTCTTTCTTCCTTGACCTGACAAACTTGAGGAGTTTTAGCCAGTTTTGATTCTGACATCCTGATGGCCACTAATTGATTGTCACAGTGCACCTTCTACTTGGTGATCCAAATTTTTATGGACAGGAGGAACTAGCATACAGTCTTTGGCTGTATTTTACCCAAGGAGCTAGGCCAGACATTGGCTTGGGAGATAAAAGGAAATGTGATATCTGGAACATCTGGAAACATGCTCAATCTAGGCCAGATAAGAGGTTACAGTGCATAATAAGATTTTGAGTGCACAGTTCACTTGCCTGTGCAGTTGGGTGGGACCAAGTTACTGAGGTATTAAGTAGAGGAAAGGAATAAAACTGTTTAAAATGTATTTTCAGTAATATAGTTGTATAATATATAAGCAACATTTTTAATCTGATAGTTGTAATGTTTCCTTCTTTGGAGCATCTTTACATAAAGATAAGATCTCGTAATAGCAGATAAATAGGGTATATTAACCAGCTGCTGAAGATACAGTGGAACACAATGTAAAATACGAAGTGCATGAGATGACTGAAACATGAATGTCATGTCTCTTAGGAAAAAATTCTGAGCAGCCTCTGATGACACAAGTAGTTTGTCTTACAAAGAGGGAGATACCTGTATCTTTAAAAAGGTAAAAGTTGAAAGGTCAACTAATGGAAAAAAGAATCTTTAGTGGTATTAATGAAGATCTGTTCATGATATGAGTGTTTTCTGGTTGCATAATTACTGGAGGAAAAGAGGCAGGGTGAGATCATAAATAATGCATTCATGAGGAATGTGGGTGTGATCCTTGTAAAAGGAGAACCAGGAGAATCAGTTACAAAGTTGATGTTCCCCTGAATAAGGATTCCTAATTATTGTTGAAACATTCAATATTCCCAATGTATGGATCATAGAGGCTTACTATACCTGTCATCTTTAGTTAGAAAAAAAAAAGACCTTCAAACAATCTATATTGAAGCCATATCACGTTTGGAATACTTTGAATCCTGTTTTCTAAAACCACTGAGTGATTTAATGATCTATAATTTCAAATCTGTCCTTTCAAGGCACTGAATTACTTGGCAGAGTTTAGAAATATAGGGATGGAATAAAACTTAGTTCTACTAAACCAAGTCCATAGTACGTAATCATATGAAGGAACACAGACATAAAATATGAAAAAACATGCTCAAAAATAGTAATTAGGATTCCTTGTTGGACTATAATTGCATACAGAAACATAGCCAGAGAGACTAACTGGAATCACTTTCTTCATTAGTAATGGCTAATTGCAACCATTGAAAATTTGTTAGAATATTTCACTAACTATTCTTACTGCTAGTTTATATAAAACAAAGGTGAGACACTCTGAAATGAAGACAGCAATTTATAACTTGGTTTAGAAAAAATATCAGCATGGCCAGCAAAACTGAACCGTTCCTTAAGCATATGATAAGAAAGTCAATGAGAACCGGTTTACACATCAGCAGAAGATGGTTGTATAAATAGAACTGCAGAGTGGAAATGAACTCTGAGTAAACCAGAGAAATGTTTTGTTCAGAGACAGGCAGCTGCAGTATTAAAGTTGGTGACATAATGCAGCATTGCAAATATCACACTATATCAGCAAGATACAGAAAAGCAAGAAAAATGTTTTCAGGTCTGAGGCGTTATCTTCAGCAGTGATGCAGCCATTTGCAGTAGATAAGCAATTAACCTGGAATGATACTGGAAGATACAGATGAGTCTGCTGTTGTCTTCATGAGGCTGATTGTTATCATATCAATTCTAGAGTAATATATAATATGCCAATAGAAGCACATTCAACAGGGGCAGGTAATATTTTTTCCCACATATAATGCAAAAACTGTATGATAAACAGGAACACACCTGCCGCTTGAAAATAATGCAAATCTGGGGAAGAAAGAAGGGAGACATTATCAGTCACGTGTTATGAAACCTTCATGTTTGTCACAAGCCTCTGCCAGCCAGAAATCTGGGAGTAGCATGTTTTTATCATCCTCAATGATTAAAAAATTAAATTATATATAATACATAATTATATTCTAACTATATAAATATATTTGTGATCCATAAGAATTTCTATAAATTCAGGCCCTAATCATGCAAAACATTTTAGTGCATCAGGGCCTTGGGAAGCTCGTCATAAATAGTCTCTGCAGCTCAGCTCAAGCTAGTGCTTGAAGAGCACTAGCTGCAAAGTGTGAAAATGCTGGCACTGTTTCAGTGACCAGTGGCTTTTAGCTTCCAGAACAGACACCTTTAGAAATTAAGAGGTTAATAAAAACTTTTCAAGAAAATTACAGGAAATTATTTAGTGTATTATTTAATATGAGTATTGCTGGATTTCTATCTTTCTTGGGCTACTGGAATAGCTGATGGGCATCAAATTAAGGTTATAAAGTGCTGGTACAATTTCAGTCAGAGAAAAAGACTTGTTGTAAAAGGAAAGATTGAACAAAATAGCTCCAGTTGCACTGAAAAATCAGTAGCACTCATCACACTAGAAAAGCAATTTGGAAAATGCCCCAAACAGTCATTGTCACGAGGAGGTATTAAGGGCACCAGCACCTTTCTGAATCAGTAATTGCTATGTCTACAGCTAATTATTTACTCATTCCTGGTAGTTCCTCTGGAGGTAATTTTACTGAGTAGAAAGGATCAAATTGTGGTTACTAGTAACTGTATAAGTAGTGGTAATTTGTTGTTCCAGACTGTTTTTCTTTTGCCTTTCCATCAGCAGCCTGCAGCAAATACAAAGCTGTCTTGTCATTGTTGCCTGTCATTCATTGTGCAGGTTTGCTTGTCTCAGAGCAGAAAAGGTAAGGCAAATGCATGTTCTAAACAAGTGTGTTATACTAGTCAAGACTGTAAATAGAGACGGGGCATTAAAGTACCTCCCACTGAACCACATAAATAGCTTTGTCGAAACACAAACTTTCGCTAAGGAGAAAAATGTTTCCAGCTGAACTAAAGGTCTTTAAAAAGCAATTGCTCACTGATTTACACTATGTATTCTTAAAACAAAGTAAGAATGCCCACACATAAGGGAGGAGGTGCATTGATGAAGTGTTTCTCTCATTTAGACAAGCTCTCTTGTTGAACTGATCTTGTTTTGAGCTGCTTTTAGCATTCTGTGCCACAGTTAACAGCTTCAAATATTTATTTTAAAAGGGAGAAAATTATTGTTAATTTTATGTTGGCAAACAGCCAGCCCATGCTTCATTTGGGAGTTAGCAGAGAGAGACAAGTATAAGAAACATCCTGCTATCTAGTGGGCTGGTAATTGTATTATAATCAATTTAACAAATTGAGTGTAAAGGAAAAATCTTCACAAAGGAAATAGTTCAACCCTAGCCTTGAATCTCAGTCAGTGTCCCCTTACCCATTCTTATATCACACTTTCTCCTTCTCCAGCCAGGACTCTAACCCCATATCCTCCCCACTATATTTTTTTTTTTAACACTTCTCCCTTCCTCACTCCTCCAGCTTCCTCTAGCTTCCTCTCACTCTCCTTTCATATTGGATGCCCTTATTCCATTATTTCTATTTTCCATGCCATTTCTAATTCTTCCTCCAACTTGTCCTCACCAAGACCTCCAAGCCCAGCCATGTGCACCATGGTTATTCTTTTTATGCAATGATACAGGCAATGTGACTCACAGGTGCCTTCTCCTATTTAAAAGAGAGCTACCCTATCTCATGTATATCCAGGGAGAATGTCCATCACAGAGGCAGGTATCAGTGAACAGGTGAACAATGACAGACAGAAGACAGAGTAGCTCAGGTAAGCCAGGCCAAGAGGACCACCAGAAAGATGGATACCAACCATCCCTTGGATTGCTTATGCCTAAGGCTGGTGGGAGCAATCATACACTAGTGCTAGTCCCTTTGAAAGAAAGAAATTATTTTGGTTTCATCTTTGGGAATGACAGTCTAATCCATTTTAAGGCTCAAGAACACCCAAACCAGAATACTTTGGACTTGCTGATTTGAACTTGTGCATGTCTAGCTAGCTGGGGTACTGTTAATGAAAAACTTGCTCAATGCATGCTAGCCACCACAGTTTTTATGAGTTAATCAGTGATCCCATGCCCAGTGTTATCAAGGTTAATATACCAGTTAATAATACCAGCTCAGATAGAGAGCTAGGGAGTGCAGTTAGACAAAGCTACATCTGGATTGCACATCCAAGGTTTTCTTGCACCCCTGTTAACAATATTTCTGTCCTCCTCCTGCTACAGTCCCACCAAGTATAGGCAAATTTATTTCTGCTTATTTAATTACTTCTGAACCTGTAGCTGTAGCTTTAGGTTGATCAATTCTATAGCTTTAATTTGATTTAATTTCCACATCTTTTCCTTCCAGCAATAAAGACTCATTGACTATTCCTCATGTAAGAAAAACATTTCATTTTCATTAAATCTGAACACCAAGTTATATGCACTAGTAAAGAGGTTGAGCTTTCCTACATAAGCAAATACCTGTTTTCAATTCTTTTAGCTGTCCAGAATTTATTTCACTGAACAGAAGGGCTTAGTCAAATATTAAAGTCGGGTTCTGCAGAAGGAACCTGTTTGCCTTCAGCTTTCACTGGATTTATCACAACTCCATTTGCAGCACATTTTGGAAGAACATATTTTAAGACATATTGCTGTACAACAACTAAATCTCAGTGCTGATAAATCACAGATCTCATATCTGGTCTGAAAAGGCAAGAAAAAGAGAAAGGAAAAAGGTCTCTGAAAACTTTTACAGCTGGCTAAGGGAGAAGCATATGGAATTTTAGAAGGACTGTATTTCTCCTGACAGTTAATAACAGCTTTCACTTACAGAGCAGCGTTTGTCAGGATAGATCCCAATGTGCTTTACAAAGTCCAGCTACTATGTGCACAACATCACTGAAATGGACTAAGCTATCCTCTGGGAGAAAAGGACAGCTGGTATTGTGGAGCAAAGGGTTGTGTGATATTGGATACGTATGAAAGTTTAGTTGTTATAAACTGGAATACTAATTCACATCAACAAAGAACTTGCTTGGGTTTGTAAAGGAAAGAGGCATCTTGACAAACAATTGGCCTACATTGCACTGAATGTGAAAGGAAGAGAGATTTCCTGACAAGAACATAAAGAAAAAAATTCTACTCTCTTAAAAAGCATCAGGGAAATCTTTAATGAGCATGGGATCATGTGCGAGAGGAAGATACTTTGTCTTGAATGGCTCATGAAAACACCATCTCCTAGTGTACTCATTGATTTCAGCCTAACTAAAATGACATGCCCAAGGTCTGCTTATGCCTCGATCCTTGTTGTGGTTATAGGCAGTGCAATCCTCACTTCAGACCACTAAGTTCCTTCTGTCAAGGTTTTGTCACAAGCTGTGGTTGAGATCTGGATGAAGAAACTAGTGTCATGAAAAAAATAAATTAACACAGAATTGTAAAAAATTATCACGTCATAAAACAAAAACATGTTGCTTGGTATCCATGGCAACCTCAGAAACCAATGCTCTTTAACAGCCTTGCCTGGAATCATGTAAACTGCTTTGATAAAACATGAATCGTGGCAGATGGATATGTGAAAATAAAAATAACTTCGCATCCAATCTATTGCCCACACGGGACACCCTTGAAATACAGTGTGAGTTATATAACCCAATCAGGAATCATTTTGTTCTGAGACCAAGATAGAGGTAGCATTTTTTCCATACATCTCCACAGAGTTAAGAACTGTTTCAGCAGCAACTGTGTAATAACTAAAGCCTAGCAAGCAAATGCTCCCTGGCACTCTCTGAGAAGTAAATCTAACCCTCAGCTCCACAGAAGAAGAGCTGTGATTCTCTTCTGCCAGGAAAGGGACTAGTTTTGGGCTTTGACACAATTTCATGGGTAGAGCACCTGCTGCATGACATATGCTAGACCCCCAGATTTTCTTTCTGTAAGCAAGAATCATGAAGGAACCACGACAGAGGTGAAAAAAGGGCCAGAGACACATTAGGCCAAAGTAGCCTTCCCCAAGCACCTTCAATACTTCTCCAAAGATCTGTTGTGGAATATAGTTCCACCGGTTGTTTTTTCCTTCAGAAAATAAAATCTACCTTCAGCTCAGCATAAGCCTTCATTGAACTAACTGAATAACAGTTTAGAACCTGGGTATGAAAGCACTAGATTGCAGGCTACTGCTCTGATTTCAATAAGCTTTCCATTAAGGGAGCTATGTGTGTCTTTATATTTGACATTTGTACAATGACACTTGAACAGGAAGGTACCCATCACTGCAGGGAATGAGGACAAGAAACATGTGGGAGAATTAGGAATTGCTTCAGAATCTGAATCGACAGTTCTGGTAAGCAGACCTCATATTTGTTGAGAGATTGTGTGCTCTAAGCTCCCCTTGGATAATGGCATCATCTGTTCAGTACATAAGAAACCACCCTCATCACTGGCTCTTTGCAAGGCAAAAACCATGTCAGTGGTCTTTATTTTTTATATCTCCTGGAAATTAAACTAAATCTATCAAATCCATTTTGTCAAATCTGATAAGAAGTCACCAAACAAAGATTACTTTTGACCTTTACAAATCTGAAAACATGAAGCCAAAGTAACCCAATTTTAGGAAATGTAGAACTTCAGTGTAAAGGCTCTGGATTAACATTGCCATCCCCAAGACTGGTGTGCTCTGCCAGTGTTGGAGCTGAGAGGCGTCATTCATGAATGGCAAAAATATCCCTTTCCCTGGGAACACACATGGCTTTTTTTCTTCATCTTAATAGTGTTATCAGATAGTAATATGTAAAGTCTGTCTTCACCTCAAGCTTATCATATAACTAACAAAATCAAAGCAAACAAACACCTAAAATGTGTACTTTGCAAATAGGACCTCTTCCACTGGAAATGCCATGCCTACCTCTCATTTCCCTCTCTTCTGGAAAGCTCCTTGGCTCTTTCAAAAGATGCAGGTCACATGAACCCCAGGAAGAGTTGTTTTAAGTCAGAATGGGGTCCAGTCCAGAAATTAGGTCAAACGCAATTGTTATGTTAGTGAAACATGGTGACTTCAGGAATAGGCTGTGTAAACACTGAAGGCAATGTCGTGTTTCATTGTCAAAGTGCACTAGGGGTGATCTCACAAAGCTGTACTGTCAATTAATCACAACTGGAGAATGGCAGTTTATATTACCCCATACCTGCCGAAGTCACAAATGAACTCAGCAAGTATATGAAGAGACCCCATGGTATTTCAGGTTAAAAGCCCTTTCTGTCATTTTGCTAGGTTCTAGCCTGTTGTCTTCTGAGCAAGTACTTTTTCTTAACAGTTTGTTTAATGGGACATAATTGTATTTTACTTTATTTTCAAGATAGAGTCCAAAATTTAATACTCTTTGTTGCAAATGTAGAAGACCACACTCTTTTTCAGCACTATTTTATCTACTGGAAAACAGCTCTGAAGACTGTGGAGTTCTTCCCTGTTACCAGATAGGAAAGAATTGTTTTCTTCTCCACATCTGCACTTTTCATTCCAGTTGTCCTCTCCAGTCTCTTTGGCTCCATCTTGTGATATGCTCGTATTAGAGACTGTACGTTGTAATCACCATCTCCCTTTTGCTATCTCAGAAAGCACTGTTGTTTTTTTAATAATCAGAAAGTTCCATTTGCAGCAGCTCAGGGCCCTGAAAAACAGTGGGAGCAGAGGAAGGTCTAGCAGTATAGTCCCTTTGGATTTATCTCAACATAAGAAATGAACCTGAACCATTATGAACACTAATAGTGGAATTTTTAATAATAGTGGATATTTTTAATAATAATGACAATGAAAATAAAAATACCAGTTCTTCACAATTTTCTTATGTGAAGGCTCAGAGCAGCTTAATATAACTGATTAAAATTCTGTAAATAATACTTTTAAGACATTGTTAATGTCATATTTTTGGTATAATGTGTTTTTGCAAATTGTGTGTGAAGGAAGTGAAGCAAATGATGATGTCATACTTCTAAGGTAGTAAAGGTAATAAAAACAGTAATATGTATTATTAACTAGTGTGTGCAATTTCCTGAAAACTACAGTAGTTCATAATTCTAAAAGTGTTTTAGTTTTGTTTGTCTTCCTTTTGGGGATAGAATAACTGCATAATTAATGTTACATACTAGTGACACTGGAAATAAACTGAAAGGAAGAAATAGGCCCTGAGCTGCTTTAAACTAGAAATACAGTGTAGCATATGTCAAGATCCAGTCTACACTCTGTCAAAGTTAAAGTATGTCCCAGAAAAACAGACTGAGCCTGATTCCAATTGCAGAGACATTGGTACAATTTGGATGCAAACTCGCTGAAATCACTGGTGTGAGATAGAATCTTTCTTTTTATGTTCAGAGTTTGTCACAGAAAGGGTTTTATGGTAGGAAAAGGAAATATGAGATTACTATCTATTTAAAATTATCCTTTTGAAACACATATAGGCTTTGTTATGCTTTGTACACATACAGCTGTAATACACACTGCATACAAATGCACACAAGACATTTACAACTTACAAGGCTTTTCTGAAGGCCTCTTCAAGACCTCACACCTAAGCTGCAAAGGTCTCCATGCTACATCAGTTTAGGAAGCACACCTCAGCTGTTTTGCCAAAGCTTTACTATTAGTCTGAATGCAAACAAAACACAACAAAACCCCGTCATCTTTTTCCACGTCATTTAGTTTTATTTCCTTTCAACCATTTTCCTGTTTTACTTTGAAAATCTCTTTACTTGGCTTTCATATTTCCTGCCCACATCACTTCCTGTGCATCACTCACATCCTGTCCATCTCTCCTTTGCAGGTGGCATCGCCTTTGCTAGAGAGTCTTTGCTTTGTGTACTGCAGCACATCCTGCTCTGCTCCCTGTCTCCCTCAGGCCCAGGAGCCATCCATTTCCTTGGGAACATTCCTGTACTGAATAAGATTGGCGTCATCCTTCATTGCAAGCACTTGGAGGCCTCTGCTATGCATAAGCACAAAGAGAGGAAACAAGGGGAATTTTAAACTTTTGAGGAATATGGTAATTTATGAGAGACCAGCATTTGGAAACAAAAGCCAGTGGCAGCGTTAGAGGGTCAAGAATAGTTTCCTCATGAGAAATGGAGATGTTGACACCACCAGTCTTTTACCTTCAGTCAAGCTTATGAAAATAACTTTCACCAGAGGGGCTAACTGAAAAAGAAATATTTCTAGACTTCCTGATCACAGTTTGTCCCAAAAGCCAGAGAGGGAGTGCTGTTGGCATCACTGTATTTTCCAGTGTCTTACTGTAAATATAGATGATTGTCCTTTTTATTGCATTTCCTATATGCAAGAAAGTGAATGTGATATAAAAGGAAAAATGATGAAAGTAATGAAAAGAAACATGTCAAAAAGAATCTGTCTTTTCAAAGATCACTGGTTCTAATACACCCATCTCTGTATGTAGTTTTCATGTGTCAGCACTATTAAAACCACCAAAAAATTGTTTAATCTATAATTTTGTCCTCAAAAGAAAAAAAAAAACAAAAAACACCTGTCCTTTCTTTTAGAGTATGGCAACAGCACTCTATTATGATAGTACTGCTCAAAGAAAGGCAGTGGGAACCACCAACATTAGCAATTCTTTACAAACTGCTGCTTCCACCCATGATTTTTATTGAAAACCCTTTTATCTTAAATTCTATCTTGATCCTCTTTTCCCCCTCATTTCTCCCATTTGAGCTAAGGAAAATGAACCACCACCAAGAAAAAAGAATAGCAACATTCTGTAATAAGAAATAATGTTCTGTGGGGAGAATCCCAGAATGCTACAGTGTTCACAAGCACTGACAAACACTTATGACAGAATGATTACTAACCAAAAATTATTTCACATATACCATCACTCTGTGTATCTTAAGTGCTGAGTGTTGAGTGACTACACCAGCTGAATCAGTGCTTTGTGGACAACTTTCTGATAGGCTCCATTTAGATACATGCTCTGACTTGCTTACAGTAAGTACGTATGTCGTGCTTCTTCAGGTAAAGAGGTGAAAGCATTCATGTTTTTAGAGAGTAATACATTTCCCTAACCAATTCTTCTACTCATGCCTTTTCATCTGAGAGCTTTGACTGAACCTTGAATGGTGGGCATGTGCAAGAAGTGCTTTCATATGAAATACTGTTGATATGACCTCAAACTCATTGTATTTTTTGCTTCTTATTTATATAAGACTTTTTTTTTGGCTCTTTGCCCAACCTAGAGAGGCAGGAAATGGGAGTATCAAAGATCTGACATTCCTTCTTGTGAAAGGAAGGGAGAGAACACATTCTACCTCATTTTTCTGAACACAACGTCCTCTCCCCATTTCTCTACTACTTTTGTGCAATTCTGTTATATTTCAGCCTTCCCACCAGACACCCATTTGGGTCCTCTGTGCATTTCTAATCACAGAATTCATGAAGAGGTGGGAGCATCTTCTTCTGCATCAGGTATGAGTGCACTGTGCCAGTTTGTGTGTGTGGCAGTGCTTTCAGTGCTCTGCAAGAGAGACCATGAACCAGTCTCACTTCTTTATAGAAGGCATAATACTGCTTAAGTGCCCTACTGAAACACTACCCTCTTTTATTTCTCCAGCTTTTACTTTACAGAGCCCTTAAGATAAAACATCTCCTGCGAATAAGAGCCAATTCTTGTTCTCACACCTCATGAAATTGTCCCTACTTCCTTAAAGGTTTCACAAAAGTCTGTGCTACTGGTAAAATCCCAACCATTTGAGATTTGCTAGCCTGAAAATCTCATGCTTTAGGGTTGTCATGTTCCCATAGCTCCAGTCAATCAAATCTGTTGGAGACAGGTCTTTGCTGGGAGCACAAGGCACATCAGTTAGGCTCCAGTAATGAGTCGCCCACCCCATAAAGAAGTGTAGCTACATCCAGCTGCTGCTCTTAAAAATGAAACACGACTTTGGCGACAGCGAAATTTTCTTTCAAGTTCATACCTGAGGTCAATGATAATGCATATAGCACAGAGGTGGCCTGGACCACAGGTTCTACAAACACAGCTGTTTAAAATATGGCAGGTGATTTTAATGTTTTTAGTCTCCATGTCTTTCAAGTCAGGTGGCTGGTTCCCAGATGAGATCAAAGCTAACAAGTAAGGGATTAGTCATAAAATCTGTGATGTGAATTCTTTTGAGGACTGTACTGTCTGTTTTATTTGCTCCTTTATGTCAGGCAAAGAATTGGACTCAGGTGATGCAAAGCTCCCTTAATCTGTCACCTCTGAGTCTTCATCAGGTAGCCTTACTGAAAGTCAGCAAGTCTGAATTAAGTGGAATAGATTTTAGTAGTGTGCCCTTATGGCCTTATTTTTTTTTACTTTCCCTTTAGATGGATGATTCCTGCCCTCACTTCCATCCCAGTTTTTATTCTGCAACATGCGATTATTCTGTTTGGAATATAATGAAACTCGTATTATGAAAATTACTTTTGAAAATATAATTTTGTGCAATTTTTCAATGGGGCCACTGTTGATTTCTGGAGTCATGTTCACATCTTGGGTAATTCCAGCTGAATTATATAGAGGATGAATTGGCATATTTGGCTAACGATTCCTTTATTATTATTTATTCTTTTGTCCTGCTACTAACTTTAGGTTTATATTCTGCATGCACATAAAGATCTCTTGCAGAAGCACCACTAAAAGGAGATTTTTAAAATGTTACTTTACCTCTGGCCAGCATTAATTGCACTGGCTTGCATTTTTCAAACCTTTCTCACTGTTTCCCTTGTGACAGATGTAATGCACATACTGGAGCCAACTATTTACAGCCATCTCCTTTCCCTCCTTTTTGGCTTGTACACACACCCCTGAGGAGTGTGCACACAAAGCTCAAGGAAACCATTAGCTGAGGCTTCAGTGAATACAGAAAGCATGAGATTTACAGAACTTGCCAGCAAAATTCATTGTTCAGTTCCAGAATACATTATGTTGTTTCTGGTTGTGGTCTAGGGGTTAAAGCAGGAAAACGGGATTCCAGAGGACTGGCTTCTTTCTCACAAAATTGTCCTGTATAAAGTTTCTCTGCCTCAGTTTATACTTTCTAAAATAATAACTGTAATTCACTTCTTCCCATGTACTGCCCATACTTCTGGTACTCTTTGGAACCCTAAAAAGATGATAGGAAAATTATTGCAACAGCATGTAGGCAGGCAAAGAGGTGACCTACAACATACTGCACAACTGGGAAAACATAGGAAAGAATAGTCAAATACAATGGAAAAGCAAGGCTGTGTAAGAAAGATGAATGTTTATAAAAGTTTTTAAGAAATACTACAAAAGCTGTTCTTCTCATTTCTGTCACTGGCCAGAGCTCAGATATCCCAGCACATGAACATGATACTCATCTCCTTTGATCTCTCCCCTCTGTCCCCCAGCCTGTAACATAGAGTCAAATTCCACAAAGACACATGATTTCCTCAGAAGATATATATTTAAATGTATGCATATATATGTATAAATGTTCTGTCAGTAGCAGGATATGAATTCTCTCTATTCTCATTAGCCCCTTCTTGTGAGCCAGTGTGACCTTATGTGAGCAGCTGGGATCTGCTCCTCTGGGACTTCAAGCTTCAGCACAAGATAAGGACCCTTTTCTCCTCCTCTATCCTTTCCATTGAGGAGTCTCCTATTGCAGCAGACCACCAGTGCTCAGACAAGCCCCACAGATGGGAACAAGGCAAGGGGAGAAAAGAGAGACTTGCTTCTAGCACCTCTTCTCCCTCCTGTAGACACTGAGTCTACAAAAGGAGCATCTCAGACAGTCCTAGAGGAAAAGGAGCAGGGCTAAGCTTGGCTATTCATAGTTAACTGTTGTGGATACCATGAAATCACAGCACAGTTTACGGCTCCTCATTTTAACTTAATTTAACATGACATGCATTTAGAAAAGAAATACACTAGCCTTAGCATTTTACTCATCTTGATTGCAGTTGTTACAAGAAACACCTTTCACTTCAGGTATCTTCATGATGGATTATTCAGGCATGAAATCCAGCCATCTTGCTAAATAGAACCTTTTCATGATCAGCTTGTGTTTGGCTCAGCTGTCAGATGATGGGCATGTGAAGCTACAAGACTTTGGCCTTAATCAAAACCCCCTGTGCCTTTCCAGAGTTGCTACTGAATGTTTCTAAGAACTGTTGTCCTCTGCCCCTCTCATCTCTGAGACCTTCCAAGTTATCTGCTTTTTTAACATGAGCGGAGACAGAGGCTTGCAAGAAGTCCATATCTTCCTTTTTTTGGGCTCAGAGAAGTCCCCAGCACTGCAGAATAAGCACGTGATCTTATTCTGCAATTTATAGTGTCTCAAAACGTTCATACCCAGGCAACATCCAGAAACTCATAGATAACAGTCATTGAACTCCATGTAATGTCTTCTGCTTAATGGATAGTATATAGCTCCTTAGCTCCCTGACTCTGGACTTAATGAATGATGATGTATTCTGCTCTATTTTGCTGTCCTCACACTCCCTGCCATTGAGTAGGACAATAAGCATTGAGGATTTCCTGGAGTTTCAGGAAGAAATGTCATTCAGCCTTACTCACACAAATAATTTCTACAGCAGTGGATCTCTCTCTCTCTCTCTCTCTCTCTCCACACTTGCATGCAGACTAAAACTACAGATCAGATGCACAAATATTTTTGTACGTTATGTCCACACCTGTTTGCGAGACATGGAGAGTTTTTGTTAAAAAGCTGAATACTCTGATGGCAGAGGAAAATGTTCTGCAACACAGTGACAGCTGGATGCAGGAAGAGTTACAGTCGCAGCTCAGGACTGGCAGGAATCTGAGCCAGTGCCATGGCAACAGGCATCAGTACCTGTCAGGAGCTGGGGAGTCACGATATTCATGGCTTGTGTTATTGCTGCGCATTTGTGTCACTGATGTTGAGGCCGTATTGCAGTTTACATTACAAAGACATGCTCCCTTTATAGTCCCAAAGTCCTTGGTGGACTTTGACATTGAAGGTTGCAAAACCAGACTCCCTCTCTAAATATTCAAACTGTGTTTAAATCATACCTATCAATGCCCCTAAATAAAAATTAAACCTGACTGTGGCTGCAGGGATTTGTGGAAGGAAAAATCATAATCACTGTTTGCTAATTGGTAAGCAATTAGCCAGTTATACTACAGGACTTTTGAAGCATGTTAAACTGACTAACAGACAAAGCTGATTTGTAAACAAAATGGCTGGATGTTCGGTAACCAATTAGAGAAGGAAAATTGGCAGCAGCTGGGAAGCTGTCGGGAGCCAGACTGGTGTCACACAGAGGCAGTTTGGAGCAGTGATGGTTTATCAGCTTGTTTTGTTAAGTGTGAGTCAACTATAGGGATTTAAAAATATGCATATATACGTATATTTATTAAATATACCTTTTTTATATAGTATATATTTTATAGAGTAATATATATGTATACAATATATAAATCAATGTATATAATTTTCTTGGTATTTTAAATTAAACTAAATCAATTGTTTAACCAAAATTCTTGCTTAACTATCACATTTGAAAATACAGTAACTTACAAAGTACTGTTTGAAAGCATTTCTCCCTTTTCAAATATCTTATGCTCTAATGTATGAGAAGAGTACCCTGTGACCCATACTCTTGCCCTCTCAGAGCTGTAGTGTTGTAAAGCATAATTTGGCTGCATGCAATTATTCCTCCTGCAATTGGATATGCAGTTTATTTTTCTGCAATTGAGGCTACGCACATATGTTGTTCAGTAAAAGAGAATATCTGGAGATAAACTCAATGACCAGCAAAACCAGCCAATTAACACAAAGGTAATGTTTATCTCAAGGGAATTTCAGAAAACAGCCACTGTTGCTCTAGCATTTTCAAATGTCAGAGGGTCACAATCTTCCGTGGTACAAAACAACGATGATGAAAAGTGTTTATCGGTAGACCGTGAGTCAGATCTGATCATTTGGATTACAACAGTGGCCTCAGCATAGGAAACATCACAGAAAATCCCGTCACAAAGCCACTTCAGTTGTGCGTCTTTGCTATGATTACTCAGAAGAGCAATCAAATCTGCTAAACTTCAAGAAAGGTCTCTTGGTTTCTCTGCCCTCATTGCAGCAGACACAGTCTTTCAGTCCGGTCTCCCCCTTGTTGAGAACCAACATTAAAGGAAGAAATCTTTTTTGAAACAAACTGGAGAGCAAAAATATTGAGACAAATCTGAAAGCTCTCAACATCATTAAAAGTCAGGTGCATGCAAGCAGTTAGGTCCTCTTCTAAGTGTCCTCATTCATGTGGTTCACTCTATGAAGAGGTGAAGTCACTCACTTCTGTTGAAGTCAAAAGAAACTTTAGGAGAACAAGGAGGATTTTCAGCACAAACAAATGGTTCAAAGCCTGCCTTAGTAACAAATGCTACTACCTTATCAGATTTACTGAAAGAAATTTATGCAGAAAAGCATAAATATATTTAAAAATGTAAATGCTGTAGGTGCATCTCTGCTCCTTGGGTAAAAAAATATATAAGATGTAACTACCTATTACTCACATTTTTTCTGGTGTTTTGATTGCTTCTTTTTAACTTTTCAGCCAAAAGTTTCAAGTGAAATCATTGGTTTGGCTGAGCAATCAGCCTCTAATCAAGATTCCCTGACAATAGAGCTTTAACATATATATTTTCTACTATCTTAAATGTGGAATATGACCAAAATCATCTCAGTCAAAATTCCAGTTGGAGCTGCCTGACAGATTCACACCCATTTAATGAACTCGGAGTCTTGCAGGTCCACATCCACTTAATGAACTCAGTGTATATTTTCTGTTTAGATAACCTCTGGCTGTTTCCAAGTAAAGTGTTTTTTTGTTCAGGAACCCCCTTTTAGTCCGGCTATGGACACTCTCTAAATTGCCTGCAAACTCTCATTCATTTGTAACAGAAAATGAAATGGGAGCTCTGGATCCTGAGAAAGTGGAAGGGGTAGAAGGGACTGATGCTGGGAGGAGAGGGTTGTAACACAAGGCTAAACCTGGAGCAGAGCTGTTTTGCACAGGGAGCTGGTAGGAGCTGCCTGGGCTGTGGCTGGAGTGCAGGTGTCAGCACCAGCTGCCCACAGCTTTACATGACACAGTTGGCGCTGTTGATTTAAACAGACTGATGAATGTGACCTCCTAAATGAAATGTTAGTAATTATGCAGTATAGATAGAGAAGGCTCATATTAAAAGCATTTCATAGCAGGTCTCTTTTTTTATTTTTGTTTATTTGTTTCTTTTGAAAAGGAGAAGATGAGCTAATTTTCAAATGAGTTCTTGTTTGCTAACACAAATACTCAGTAGACATTCCCTATCGAGTGACCTTGGCCCTGTATCTCCTGTACTAGTTCTTCCTGGGGGAAAAAACAAAAACAAAAACAAAAACAAAATCCAACAGCTTTCAAGTGGGTGTGAAAAGGATGAAGACCAAAGAGTGAGATGTCAATAAGCATTTTCCTTGTTAAACTGTGATCACTGCATGTGTTAAAATATGGAGAAGACCTAAAGGGATACAGTTGTCCTTCATGGAAGATTTATCATAGAAAGATACTTCATCAGCATCTCATTAGTAATCACACTTTTGATCTTTCTTCAGGTTTTAGTGGAATGACATGCTCTTATTTAGCTGTTACTGGTGTTTGAATAAACTATTTTTGCTTAACATCCAAGCTTCAGAAAGAATTAAAAGAGGAAAAGAGAGCTCAAAGTCACAAGTCCCTCTGTCACTTCCATCCAAACAGTGACAAGGCAAAAATATACCCATTGTAAGTGCAAGTGGAAAGGATGTCAAAGGAAATAAAGTACTGTCATGTTCTTATGAACAATAACACTGTGAGGGCTACTCTTCACTAAAAAGTAGCCACAAAGTGTCTGCTGCAATACTGAAAAGTGCTTGGATTAGCCATAGGAACAAAAGATATGAACATCTTCTGAATATGTTATTTGCAGGGATCTTATCCAGTACATAAATTATCATTTAGTGTTGTTTAGATTCATGTAACACTAAAAATAGAGGATAATAATTAAGTAATTTTTGTAGCCTCTAACTATACACTATAATTTATCACCAAGACCACCTCCCACAGACCTTTACAAAACTAGTAGCATAATAGGTAGTCATTAAAATGTGTATATAAAGCTTAGAGCTATTTTAGGCTCTCATTACCATGGTACCTAAGAGCTTTTTAAGGTAATTGAACAAGGATGTCCCTAGTGGACTTCATGTTGGCTCTTGCTCTCTCCCTCACTTGAGTATAGAAGCCTTTGTGCTGGCTGGAGAGGAGTCAGTTAAATGTGTGGAAAAGTTGTATACAACTGAATGTGTAGTCTGCACAGCTCCTTTTCCCTTTCTGAGGAGTTTCAGTTGGCAGGAAAAATTTACAGCCACCTTTTCACCTTCTCATTTGTAAAAAAGGAAATGTAACTATCAGAAGATGAATTGTTTAGTTAAAATACCAGCAGCAGAATAGTGTCTGTGAGAGAATGCGGCATTTCAGAAATCACTCATTGCTCTCCCATAGCTCAGATACATAAGAAGAAACAAAAGAAGTTGAAAGCTCAAAGGGGAGCAATAATTTAATCAAATTGCATCATGAGATTATTGTAATGAGACTATAAAGCACCTGGGAGAGCCAGAATATTACTATCTACCCTGATAATGGTGCTTTCATGCCATAAGGTCACACACTGAAGTGAAAGCAACAGGCAAATCATGGAGGAATAAAAATAAGAACAAGCAACACTCAAAAATGGAGAAATAGTTATTTCTTTTAGCTGGTTGTACAATTAAGTTAACCCATTCACTGAACCAAACTGAACAGAGTAACAACAGAAAAATTTCTTTAAAAAGGAAAACATACTAAGGTGATGTAAAGTTTTCCATATTTGCTATTTTCTTTAAGTTTCTCTGTTTCTGGCTGATGAAGTGACTGAGGAATCTGACCAAAAGTCAAATACCTTTCTAGTACATTTTTATAATCTCAGTACACCTGTGTATCCGAGAGAGCCTTTTTTTTATGTAGAACCTCTCTATATTGTACGTAAAAATTTCTTATTTTTTTTTTTCACCGATGTACCTCAAAACGTTAATGTTTGCCTGGTATAACAGCAAAAATTCAGTGGATATTTCTAGATCCATAATGATCTAAATCAGTTAAAGATCTGTTACAGTGGAGATTTCTTTCACTTTCTGTGCTGGCTGGGATTTTGCCTGGGATTTTTTTTGGTATTTTTCCATTTTTGATGTCTCCCTTTTGACATGTTTATAACAGGAAACTTTTGCCTATACGTGCAAAAAGTTTATTACAGGTGGAAAATTACTACATTCCTGACTATATCTCTTCTTCTGAAATTCCTACCTGGTCTGAATCTATTTATGACAGGATTTTTCTTCAGCTCTTTGTTACTTTTCCATGTGTTTTCCAGCGGTTTGGTCCAAAAGGATAGATATATTTTTTTCTGCACTGTGTGTTGATATGAAATCAGTGATGCAGTTTGGCTTAAGTCACTGATGGCTTAAACCACTGATGGCCCTGAAGATCAGGGATGTCACCTTAAAAGAGATGACTCCATATCTGTTGGGATTACAATGCCAAAACACAAGTTCATGGCAGCCTCTTTCACTCAGGGATGTGTTTCTATACATAATGGATCTTCTGTTACTACTGTCTCTGTGGCTTGACTGGGAGTGAAAGATTAGATGGAGAGCAGTAGCTGAACTGGTGATATTTGAAAAATGTAGAAATTTTCAGTACTGGTAAAATAACACTTTCTTCACAGGATCTGACAGATTCACCTCTCTAAACCATGGCTGATGCCTTCCATTAGCAGCAGACAGAGTAGTTATATTCTTTGGATTTCAGAAGCCTAAAGTTGCAGGCATCTTGGCAGAGCAGGTCATTGTAATACTCCAGAGGTTTCTGGCACTCTTCAGCTTGTTTTGATTTTCTTCTTTTGTTGTCTCTTAGTCTCCATTCTCTATTTGCCAGTTTATAAGCCATACTATTTCTCTTCAGTCATCTCTTACGGACATCCCTTATAAGTATTTTCCTTATGCCTATTCCCTCCAGTGACTGGCTTTTAGCTAGAGGAAGAGAAATGGCCAATTTTCAGTTATATCCTTTGAACTTTCTGCTGAGATTTTTTTAGAATAAAGTAACCTTTTTTAATACTGACCAATAATTAATATCCAAAATTTTTAGACTCACACAAAATTTAAAATTGTTCCATTAAAAATAAGGAAAATAAGTGAAGTAACTTTGAACATTTTAAATGATTGTAATGTCTTTGCTGTGCTTTTCATGACAGTGTGTCAGTAGTATTGCAGTCAGCTTAGTATCTTGCAGCCCTGGTCACACACTGCCCAGCTGGGGACCTGTTGTAGGTGTCCTCTGGCCTGGAGGTTTGCTTCCCATGGAAACCTGAATGTGATAGACATTAGAGGGGTTGTTATACACTCAGGCCTCATAAAACTGTTTTTTGCCATGGTGAGATCTTCCCCACTGCATCAGTGCAGCATGGGTTTTCCCATGTCTTTAGCTGTAGCCACTAATTGAACACCAGTCACTTGATTCCTACCAGCCTTACAGCTGAGGGAGAAAAAAGCTTTTACTCCACCTCTTTGTTCTTTTCTCTTAGCTTTTTCCCAGACAGTTTCTCCATGTATATCATCAATTGTCCAAACATGTAGTTGTCCTTTACAAGAATGTTTCCTCCATGATGAAGGGAAAATCAAATGCTTTCTCCAAAATCAGTTCACAGATATAGCTGATTCTGTTGGTATATAAAATTACAATTCTTAGCAAACCTGATGATATAGGAAGGAATCAAGAAAAAAAAGTGTCTCTGCTAGCAAAAGTAAATTTCTACTTGTAGTTCATAGTGACATACGGCTGGTTTTAGTTGGCTTTGAAAGGACAGAAAAAGATCTGGGGATTCCCTATCTTCTTTTTCTTGGTACCTCCCAGCCTGTTTTAACTTTAAATCTGGTGCTCATAACCGTTTTAAAGAGTACAGTCCATCATAGTACACGTCTATATATTGTGAGAATAAACAGTCTTCGTGGGTCATTTGTCTTAAATTAAGAGAAGGTTATTTGAAAAGTCACTGAACTAAATAAACTATTTTTTTAATTAACCTCGGCATGATGAATGTAGAAGATTGTATTTTATGTGCATAATGCTAGAAGCAAAAAGGGAAACGCACAGTGATTAAAAGGCTTTTATTTGTCTTAAATAATTTTCGTAAGGTGGAAAATATTAATTATATGTCAGTCAATTACTCTTAAGTTAATCTTCCAGGTCTACAGATAATTAGGGAGGGAAAGAAAAAAATAAATGTGTAAATAAACAAAATGTTATAGGTTTACACATTATTTTATAATACAATAAATCAAACTATGCAGAAACTTTTAGCTAAGTAAATTCATTGCAAAGCCTGAGGCATGCTCTGCTTCTTTTATCAAATAATTTAGTCCTTTCAATTGTGTAAAATGTTAAATCTAATAAAGGACAGCAGAACTCACATTCCACAGATAATGAGGAATAGAGTATTTAGCACATATTTAAAAGCTTGTGTCAGTCATGACGTTATTGAGTCACTAACTTTCGTTTCTTGTTTTCCTCAGTAGGTGTAATCTTCAATATCCCCATTAACTGGGGAGTGCAAGGGTATATATCTTTTAAGTAATTTCTATAAAATTTGTGCAAATGGATTTTGAAGTTAGCTGCTCATTGTAGCTATTCATTTAATATCAGCCAGGGTGATAAATAATTACAAATACACATCAGCTGGAATGATCTGAATTTTTTTGGCCCCACTTGAGTGGACATACTTTGACTGGCAATAAGCAGATGTTTAAATATCCCTAGAGAGTTGATAGGCATACATCAAAAGGATGTTACATCATTTAGGAGCTTAAACTTCATTGAAAGTCATTGACTCTAACTTTCTTCAGGGGTTTTGAAAGTTTTTTCTCCTGTTTCTTCTACAGCTTTTCTACTCTTCAGGAACTGAAACTCAAATGTTCAGGATAGGTTTTAGAGGCAAGCAGTCCTGGGTCACAGCCCAGAGGGGGAAGAGGGAGGTGGCAAAAGGCTAAGTTATGTCACAGCATAAATCAGACATGAGGAGAGAAGAAGAGAGGGAGTACCACATTCTCAGCCTCAGGCCAAGGCTACCACAAAGCAGCACAAATTGTTGGCTCACAGGAAACAGAGGTGTAGGTCCTCAGCAGTGCTCAAGCTGGAGTGAATAACATTCTAATTTAATCTGGCCTTTTTCTTAACATACCTTTTAGAAGGCATAACATCATGGAATTTTTTGGTTTATGTTTCACAGAGTTTAAGAGATTTTTAGCTGTGGCATCCGTGCTAATCACTGTATCTGTTATTGATATCCCAAAGTGTTTGTATTATTGACAGTGCACCTGTTTACACACTTCATTCTCCAGTTCTGCTGACAGAAACTAGCCTATATGCAGTAACCCAATTCTTCATGGGTCCTTTTCTAGTTTCTCATGTTACTATGCTAACATTGCTAGCAATGTACAGCCCCCTGTATGAGATAGATTTCTGTTGCTTACTTGAATAGAAGTTTAACATAGGTTTCTCCGTGCTTCAGATGACAATCACTGCACAATATGAGTTTCTTTCAGATGATACATTAACTATGTATGCCCTAGTAAGCATTCTGAATTCTATAGTCAAGGTTCATGATGCTGACTTTGTATTCATTGATGCCCTTAATATCAATGGAAAACTTTATCTGGTTTTCGTGGGAGAAATACCAGACCCTCTAAGTATTTCAGTAATGTAATGTCAGTTATATGGAATACCCAATTCTATCTACTTCATTGAATTATGCTATCCAGTCCCTCAGATACTGTGTAAAATGAATTAAAAGGATAATAGTTGTGACAGAAATAGTATTAACATGGACCACTAAAAACATGTTCCCTTTCAAACAGCCATGCACTTCAAAGTATGATGCAAGCATGCATGGTGTTTGATTCATGTATCCCAATTATATAGATAATGTGAGAAGTCTTCAACTTATTTTATATTTTCCTTAAAATATTCTTTCCTCATTTGAGGGTCAGTATCTCTGGTGTGTCTGTAAAAATGTCCTTTGCGACTGTCTACAATCTGCCTTATTTACCAATCCTGAGAGATGGTTTATAGCTCTTCGTATTCCCACCACACACACATACAGGTAAAACTACAACCCGTGTTATGAAACACACAAAATTTCTTTTCCTGATTTTGTCCAGCTTAACTACTATTACAGATATCTCTGTTCAGTGGTTCCCAGTAGTTACTAGCACTTGTCAAATGAAGTTAAGTTTTCTTTTTCTCTTTTGGGAATTGACAATGGAAAAAAAAACTTTTTACCTAATTGGCCTTGACAGGATAACAGCAGACCTGTCATGCTGGCCTCAACAGTATTTCAATAGGTTCATGTCATTGGTAATTAAATTTGTCTTAGAACTTGGATGAATGTTAAACTACCATTGGGAAAGGGAAAAAAAAAACAAAAAGTAAACTAAAACTCTTACACCTCACATTGTACAATGATCTGTTCACTCCCTACCAGAAATATCTGAGTTATGCCCTGATCAACTGTACGGAATGAAACTCCCCAAATGCATTTCTATTTTTTTATATGTGGGAGACATTACAGAGAAGCATTTCTTTTTGTATTTTTGTGTCACAGATACAGAAAACAAAACAAAACAAAACAGTTTCCTTAGGAATCTGAGTTCAAATTTTGTAGAAGATGGTAAAGTGTACATGAGTTGCCTCAGCATAAAACAAGCACAGACCTGGACAATGGGACAATGTGTTCCCCATAAAGTTTTTAAGTGGACCCACTGAACTTCCACTTGGAAAACTTATTCTTCTTGTTGCCCTAAAAATTGTCTCAAATATCCTCAATATATTTATATTCAATACAGAATTTAGGCTCCTAATTCCTCCATAAGCCTTGAATACTTCAATATGATCAGAGAGTTATGAGCTTGGATGCTAGAATGGATCAGGATTTTTATATCTATTGCCCTATTCTGTGTCCTTTATCAAATTGCACTTGTAGATTTGAAAGGAATTTGAATTTATTTATTACGATTCCAGAGTGCTTGGATATTATCTCTATGTTCTGTAAGAGGGTGCTAGGAAAAAAACAGATTTCTCACATACCAGCATTTACTGGTTTGTTGCCTGGTTTCTTTTTTATTTTCAGGAAAGATAGGAGGTTGAAGTGACTATGTGCATGTACATGTGTCTATGTGTGTTTGTGTGTGCAAACATAGATATGCACGTGTACAGTATTTGGAGGTGATAAAGAGACACAGCTCTCAATCTCTCTAGAGATTTTCCTGCAAAGTACTTCCCTTAGAACATAGACTTTTCAGACTCAATGGCTGATTTTACCCAACATAAATCCCTATTTTTTTTTCCTTCATCACTGAAACTACCTCACCTTCTGTCATCATGGTTGGGAACATGAGGATGTAAATGGAGTCTCAGATGCCCACCCTTAGTCTCCTTCAGTGTATTACTAGAAAGTAGATTTTATTTTAGGCAAAAAATGGTGACACATAAATACCCCTTTTTTTCCTGGGTTGTCCAAACTGGATGCTATGAACTTCCCTAAGGATAAAAATCATAAGGCATTGAATTGCTTGGACAGAAGTAGCTCATAGATGACATATGGCACCTCCTCAGATATCTCATGTCCCCACTGCAGTACACAAAGGGACAGGTTTTGAAGCTGAACCACCATGATGCAGACACAGGAGCCCAAGTGAAATAATTTCATTTCACAAGCATGGATTCAAATGAACCTGGAGACCCTGCCACATAGTGTACATACAACATAGGAGAGAGTTGAATGGGTGATAAACTGCATACAGCTCAGGAGCTGCTATACGACAACTCTTGCCTTATGCAATAGACTGGATAGGTCACAAAAAGTGTTTTAAAGCAGGTGTCAAAGTACCTTTTATTAAAAGAAAGGTAAATTTTGGGGACATTTTAAAAAACAAACAAACAAACCCAACCTATTTCTCAACAAATTTTATTTCCTTTTTTAAACAACCATTTCTTTTAAAGTTTTAGAATAGTTCATATTTTAGATATTACTTTCCAAGCAGCAGTAACTTTTTTTTCATAACTCTTAACCTTGTCAAGAAAAAGAAAAAATCCTAAGCATTCAATGTGATTTAATCCTTTTGTGTATCTAAATTATTACATTAATGGAAACAGAAGTATCCAAGTTTTTCTGTTCCTGAGCACACATACCTAATTGTCTAATAGGGTACATTTGATTTTCTTTGGGAGATTTCGATAGGAAAAAAAAAAGAACACCCCTTCAATACATGCAGAAACTAAATTGGAAACAATCTCTAGCTGAATATTTGAATTGTTTCCAAGCCTCCTACTCTTGCCATACGACTTTTTCAATTTGAAATCTGCTTATATCCAATAAGATTCCTCTGGATACAGCTATATGGCCATTCAAACCACGTCTAAGAGCAAGTTTATCCCTGAAATTTTTGACTATTCAGAAAGCTAACATGGCCTGTGTTATTTTTCTTTTGACTGATGGCTTGAAATTCTTAGAGATTCTAGGATCAGAAGACAACCATACTCCTTGATGAGCTTGTGGGCAGGTGTACTGGCTCTGGCTGGGGTAGAGTTAATTTTCTTCATAGCAGCCCATATGGATTGTAGCCCATATGGATTGTATTTGTGACTAAAACAGTGTTGATTACACATCAGTGTCTTGGCAGTTTATGAGCAATGCTTGCCAAACACTGAGGTTTCCTTTTTTTTGTGTGATTTGCGCACCACCCCCCCCCCACCCCACCCCCCCCCCCACCTCAGCCTGTACATCAAGAAGGCTGGGGGTACACAAGCAGCTAGGAGAGGACACAACCAGGACAGCTGACCCAAACTGACCAAAGGGATGATTCATATCAAATGACATTGTGCTTAGCAGTAAAAGCTTGGGGAAAAGAAGGAGGAAGCAGGGACATTCATGGTTACGGCAATTGTTTTCCCAAGTAACCATTGTCTGTGCTGAGGCCCTGCTTCCCAAGGAAATGGCTAGACATCTGCCCGTCAACGGGAAACCGAATAAATTCCTTATTTTGCTTTCCTTGCATGCATAGCTTTCCGTCACTTATTAAACTGTCTTTATGTCAATCCATCCTTATTTTCCTCTTCTGATTCCCTCTCCCATCTTGCCAGGGTAGCAAGTGGCTGAGTGGTTGCCTAACTGCTGGCTTGGTCAACCCACCACAGCAGGTTAAATGAAGTAACAGCAAGCCATACAGAAAGTCAGGAATAAATTAAAATCTGATAGTAGCTTCAAACCCTGCAACTCAGCTTTAGTGACACATCTGAATCCCTTTTAGGGCAAAGTTAAAAAAACACAATACAGACCCCTGTGTTGTGTGTTACTGGTAGACAAACGCTCGAGACCAGCACCATAATGTTCAACCACCAGTGGTTTAATCTCACCTGGTTGACTTTCCTTGGGAGAGGAGGGCGCTTGCCCTCATGTAGATTGCCTACTCATGTAGCCAGGCACTGAGCAACCTACACATTTCCTCTGAGATGTTAGTCTTTCTCTCTTCTCTGAAATGCATGACTTTCTCTAAATGTGGACACAGCGCTGGTAGGATGTTAGGCTTGCCAGACCAAAACCTGAGTTGAGAATCTGGGACTAGTAATGCAGATATCCTTCTTGTTATGCTGGTAAACTCAGTACTGGGGGGGAAGAAAAAAAAAAAAATCTTCACAGGAACAACAGGACAAATAAAGAATCAACATGTGTAATGCTCCAAAGTCAGACACACTGGAAGGAGTACTGCTACAATAAACACTTTTACTTTCTTGGGTACATAAGAAAAAACTCTCTCCATAGATAAATCACAAGGTTTCAATAAACCACAAACCACAAAAACATTATGTGCACAGGATTTTTCAGGTGTATAGTGCAAATCAGAACACCCCTGTTCACTAATCAATGCAGGACCTTAACTTTCAGTAGTCCCAGAGGATGGTCTGGCTGTTAATTGAAATTGGGAGATTTAAATTTTACATCCTGCTTTGCTGCTGCCTTCTTTTATGATTCTGGACAAAATTGTCTTTCTTTTGCTCTCATTTCTCTATCAAGACAGGGATAGGCTTGTTCCACCACGCAAGATCAGGCACTGCTTTATGGCTATATGGGTAAGGTGGAAAAATATTTACTTCTTTCCCAAAATATATTACTCAGGATCTTCCAAGCATAAACGGGCCCCTGTACTGAGTTGTTAAAGAGAGACAAAGGAGGTTACTGGTGGGACAAAGGGCACAAAGAAGCCTCTCATAGCAGTAACCAGCACAACAACTGTCCCTGGCTTCTGTATGAGCAAGGTCCCTGCCTGCTCAGTGAACGAGTTGCAGGCAATTTTAGTCTTACAGCCACTGCTGGGCAGGAGGTTGGATTGCTGACTTGGTGTCTGCCTTTCCTGGAGTGGACATTTTCACTTAAAGCACAATTTTCTACATTTCCGAGGAGTATGTTTGCTGTGGCTGTTTGTAAAAGTAGCATTTAACTAAAGACAAATAGAGAATTAGTGAGGAGTGATAGTTCAATGATGACTCAATCTAACACACACTTGTTATGCACAGAAAATCTTACTGTGATTGAGGGAGGAACTAAGCAGGTGAGATGAAGTAAGTGGGACTTAAATCCCAGTTAAAACACAGGCCATAGATGATGCAAAGAATTTCTGCATGGAGGCATATTAGATCAGCATGCTCACACCAGCAAAGCCCAGTAGCTCTCATGAGAAACTCATGCTGGTCCCAAACAGAAGCAACAGGCTGAAGAGGAGCTGCAGTGTTACCGTGCAGAAGTTCAGCATGGTAACCCTGAAAGGGTTAATCCATAAATTAGTAATGTGGAGTTCTGAAACACCCAAGATAAAAAGCCAGAGTCATGACTATGGCCATATCTAGCTAAATAAAGACAATGTTATAGAAGAGTTTGTCTCTTCCGTCAGATCTGCACCCAGCTGCTGCCTCCTGGCTGCTAACCCTGCAGAACAAGTCTGGCTGAAGAGCAAAACTTGTAGTCAAATGCCTCATGGCTTCCCCCTGTTATGTTTCAAGATGGGCAGAGGACCAGCCACAACAGGGGCAGAGTGGAGTGAGTTACACCTTTTCATGGAGTGCCATAAGTCAAAGGGGCTGTGACTCACAGTCACCGTCGCAGTGTCTGTCTGAATCACTGTGCTCCAGCTTGTTCATCTCTAAAGTGTCTAGGTAGCATGTTACATCTGCAAACCACATATATATATATATACACACACTGCAGCACCAGATAGTCTTCGTTGTCCAGCACCCTTTTATTCACAAACATCACTGACTATGAAACACATAAGGAAAAATCCTGTAAGTTACCATAGGATCTGGTTTTGTACTTTATAAACTCCATGGTGGATGACTGCAGAATAAAGCAGGTTGCAGATGGTAAGACTCAGGCTTCACCTCATTCAGTGCAACATCCCAAAGACTTCCTAGACACCTCCATTGCTCATTTGAGAGGTAAATGGGACTCCAGGTTGAGGGCAAAGGAAATTTGGGGCTAGTGAAACATGTGATCCTCAAATGGAGGTGGAAAAAACTGATTAAATCTCTGCAGTTTCTCTGTTGAACTTTGTGTGAGGGGAGAAGCTGACCAAATACCTCACAGTGTTTTGTACTGGAAGTGAGAAAACTATTGTTATTTTGTTCCAACATAGTTTCTTGAAAACTAGCATGCCACACCTTAGGGCTATTGTTTGGAAGTGTCTTGCTAAAGAAAGGCTCTATTCTCTCCTCTTCCCTGTAAAAATATAAGTTGACTCTGCTTGAAAATCATTGATGCTGTGCATCAAAGGATTTACCCCAGCTGCCTCAAATTCAACTCCAGTGAGAAGCCTGGTGCTGCTGTGTTAACAAAAATGGATCTGGAGTCTGTTTAAGGCTTTTCAGCTGTGTAAGCAAAACTGAATCCTGTTGCCTCAAAGGTGAGGACAAAATAACTTGCCAGGGCAGTCAGACAGCATGGTGCCTTCTCTTCTCTTCCTCTACCACCCTCATATTCCCCTGTCCAGGTGGAGCTCTCAAGAGCCCAAGCCAGCAGGAGTGAGAGGGATCCCTTGGCTGTCTTTCTGGGCTGGGGCAGAAAAATGCTGCCCTGTGTAATGGGGCTGCAGCCGGCACTGGGTCTCTGGTACCTCCTGCCCAGCAGAAGGAGAGGGATACACAATGGGGTCATGGGTGCATCCTGCATCCCTGCCCAGACTAAGAGCCCATCCCGAGGGAGCAGCAGCTGTGCACTCATAGCAGTAAAACAGGTAGCAAAGGCTTCATTCGTAACAACTAACATTACATAGAGACTTAATACAGGAATACTATTTGCAGTGTCTTTAAAGTAACCTGTGCTGTGGTCTGCACCCAGATTGTCCATATGAGACATTTTCTGTAGGAGGACAACTGCCTTTCAGGAATTATGCAAAACTCAAACTTAGTAATTAAAGTTCATTTGTGTCTCCTTGAGAATACAACCTACAATTCCTACTCATAAGGAAAATAAATATATTCCTCCTGGGAGACATTACGCACAAAGGAAAAGACAGTTTATGATGTTTTAACATCATAATATATTTTTGATTTTTCAGAAGTTGAAAAACTACATATGAAAAATTACATATAAAAACTATATGAAAAATTACCTCGAAAACAATGTATTTTTCTGTTTTCCATATTACTAGTTAAAATTTTTGTGCTGTGTTTGTATGTGAATGCATATGTCTGTGTGTTCCTGTATACAAATAACATATATAGCAGAGCCATACTTATTAAAATTTCCAGTTTAATAAAAATACTGGGAAAATGTCATAATAATAAAGCACCCTTAACTACATTAGAATCTTGATTATTTTTAATAAGTTGAATGTTTTATTTTAAGAGTTAACACCTTGGGATATATTTTCCTGTGTATAAGCATATGAATGCAAGGAGAGAGTATTTTTTATTATATTCTGCTTTCAAAAATATATTATTTTCTGTTTTCTAATTACATGAATATGAAAAAGGAAGAAGGAAATAACTTCTAATTATATAGAACAACTTTTTTTAATTGAGAGTGGAAGAGAAATTCATTCATGGGGCTATAAAATATATGTGAAGCAATTATATCATCAGAACTTCTCTTTGTATGTAACTTATGTGCTATGGAAATGGAGCAATTATGATATCATGACTTTTTGTTGTTAATTAGAAAATTAGTCTGCTGTTTGAGTAATTACAAAGAGATTGTCCTTTATTGGATCTTTCTATAATAAGTATTAGAAGCAATTATAAGTAGCAGAAGGAAAAAATAGCCTATCTGCAAAATAAAAAAGGCAATAATGTTGCTTTGCTACTATAAAAGCCTGAGTTACACACCATATGAGATGCAGAAGATGCTCCTTATGTAATGGTTTCAAATTCACACTATAGTTGAAAAGCACAGAAAAAATCACTTTATGCTTTAATTATAGAAAGGCTTGATGGTTTCAATTACACATAGGGTTCAGTTACATAATCATCACAAAACTCGAAATTATTTTTTGCTAATTATTCAGACCAAAGGCTAATATCCCCATTAACAGCAGACAAGGCACTTATTCAGAATGATCTCAGACATGATGCTGATGCCCGAGTTTTCTGAGATGGGTCAATATGGTTGTAAGATAGTTACATAGGATGATGTGAGGATTTGAAAGAAGGCAATGGATCTGGTAATCCCAGGCACTGCAATTTGGGTCTGAGTCTGAGCACAAGGAAAGTGGACCCAGATACATTCATGGTCCTTCATGGCTCCTTGCACGTCTGGTATTGACATGTAAGAGTTGGGCTCCAGGCTCCTGGTATTCACTCTCTGAGAGCGAGCGAGCCACAGGTATGAGCCAAATCCTGGGTTTGTAATATGTTTTTACTCAATGTTTCTAGATGGTTAAACCAGAAAAAACCTAGAGGCCACCTCTTAGTGATGATTTCCTAAGTCTTTTGCTCCTTATGTCAACACAACCACATTCAAATATGTGCATAAGAAATTATCAGGGTATAATATAGTACTCTAAACTCTCCTTGCTTTAACATCATTTACAAATATAAGCCAGACCAAGTCCCTATTTATGAAGAGATGCAACACTACTAAAAGTAGGAAAATTCTTGCTTTGCTGCATTGTTCCTTTATAATTTAATGGGAAAAAAAAATCAGTATATTATGCCTGATTGGCATGAAGTATTGTATTAGTAGAGTGGTTGATCTCTGAATAAAATAAGGAATGAACTTGATTTAAGGCAAATAGCTATCACATCAGTCATTTTTCTTGTGTTTTTGGTGTTATTAATGAATATTTATGGATGTTCAGCCGAGAGTACATAGCCTGCTGATTACACTTTCTATTTTAAGGTCCAATCTTGTAAACACTTTCAGGTGGACATCCTACTTACTAATGGGACCATTTCAAATTGATGGTTTATGGTAGTGGGAGCTATGGTCACTACCTACACATTTGCAATTTGAGTCCTCAAACTGAAATAACAGTAAGTCATTAGTTGCAACTGTACATTTTTTTGATTAAGGTTTTGCTATATTTCTAAACCAAAACAAGGTATTAAACTCTTATATCTACCTAAGTAAAAATGTTTCTCAGCTAAAATAAGCCAATTTAGAGCAGTCTTTCCATATCAAAACATGAAAACTTTGTTAGTGCCGCATTCAACAAACTTAGGTGTTTAAACAGCTGTGTTAAATAACGATCAGTTCCAGATTACTGAGACTTTGCTCTCACGTTTCTTTATCTTCAGGAGAAAACCACATCAGTCTTCATTGTATCTCATTTCATTTTCCATTTAAAAATATATTTTATTTTTGTATACTGAAACTGCTCTATGAAAGCATTACACGGCGTCACTCTTCTCCTTGTCCTTATCTTGAAGTAGAATGTATTTACATCGCTCACAGCCCATATAGACCTCAGGAGTGAGCCAGAAACTCTGCACAGGTGTGGAACATGGTTTATTTTATCCTCTGTGCTCTTTGGCTACTGCATTGTGGTTTGATCCCTAAAAGCACAAAACCTCCTCTGACCTAAATAATCTTTCTTTTTGTGAGACATAATATGGCAACTATAGTTAACTCCCCTGGAGTGGAGGTCCCTGTCTGGCCTACTTCAGACGCTTTTTGGAAGATGAGAGACTGAAAGGTCAAGGCCATATCTATTCTGAGAGATATTTCTGTAAACTCACTGAAAAATGAGGAAAATCATTGAAAAATGTGTGTTTGGCAGCCAAAAAAGGGATCTGACTCCAGATCAATGAGAGGGAATAGTTCTCATCTGGAGAAGGTCTTGGATAATAGGAAGGGTGTCAGTCCCCTTTAACATATTTTGACAGTGCTTAGAGCTCTCAGGAAAGATGCAGCACCCACAGATTCCAGTCCTCTGCAAGGGAAGTCAAGACCATCTGACCTCAGAGGAGAGTACCTGAACATCAGGCTATGGGTAGGGCAGGACTCCCAATTCGCCCTACAGTGCTGTTGCACCACTCCTTCGTACTTAAACATTCAGTAGCACAGGAACCCAAACCTGTACGTTGCACTCCGGGAAGCTTCAGCCTCTGAGTCAAAAGGTGATTTTGATCCTCTGGTTCACTGAATTGGAGCATACAGACAAAGAAGGTGGGATAGTTATAGTTGGAAGGAATTAGAGTTCCCAGGACTCTGGAGGAAGTTTCACATTTCAGTCAAAAGTTGGAAAACCTAAGTCAGATGCCTGTTTTGAATCAGACAGAAAGCAAATCTAAACTTAAAACTCATATATGCAAGAGGAAAAAAGCCCGACATTTTTAGCTGCCTGAAATGGTTCAGCATGAATGCTCAGTCCTTGCAATTGACTTCTTTTTCTTCTTTTTGCTTTTTTCAGTAAAGATTTTCTGACATATTGAGCAAAATAATGAGGATGATGTCTCATCTAGTAGTCCAGCTATTCCCTCATAGAAGGCAGGGTTGGCTTTTTTGCATTCCGTATGAACACATGCAAAACTTAAGCGCAGCCCTCATACATCCCAGGTGAATGATCTGACACAGTACCAATGTATGTAAAGAACATTTCCTTAGAAACTTTTTTGAGTCTTATGTTTGCTTTTCTTGTAAGTACCAAAACTTTTCCTGCAGGATGAACAGAAGTTTTATGCTAGACAGAGGGACATTGTTTCCTGTTAAGTGAGAAACAGTAGAATATTAATTCTACATTAATCTTAAACAAACTTGTCTTCAAACTGCTGACCTTTATTGCATACCCTTAGCTAGAACTCAGCAAAAGTCTTACATCCATGGAATTTGACTGTCTTTTGGTTCCAGATAAAGATGCATGCCTATTTTTTTGTGGAGGTTGCTATTATTTCTGACATCTGGTTTTATAAAGGAGCTTAAACGTTATTGGCCTTCTTTTCACATTTATTGGTAAATCAGAATTGCTATTGCACCTACCATACCATAACAGTACTGTATCAAAGACATTAGGATTGGTTAGAACTATATGAATCTTTGTGGCTTTGTCCAAATGCAATAGGGTTTTTGTGTGCAGATCTGTCAACATGTATTTAAGATGTTTGTATCTTCTAAGAGACAAAGTACAGTTCAAAGTGTAATTCCTCTTTGAAATGAAACCCTTTATTAGAAAACACCATAGGATTCAGTGTTTTCTTTCTGTCAGTGCTTCCATGGCACATATGTTCTGTTTATAAGCAATAAGATTTTCTTTTCTTAACTGCCACCAATAGATTCCGTGTGTGCTCTGAGCTCTTTTCTTTTCCTGCATCACTTACAATAAAGGGTCTCCAAACAAATTAGGCCACTGCCACATCTGAATAAACCCATGGTATTCAAATTATGTCCTCAGTGAAAGCCACTCAGTCTCATTGGTGTTAATGGCTTTGAACAGGTTTTCAAGAGAAAATTTTACAAAAGCAAACAAACAAACAGAAACAGCTAGCTGCTGATGACCAATATCTCCACGCTTTCCCATTGCCCATTACCACGGTATTTAAGTCCAGCCCAGAATCCTAACTGCAGAGTTCCAGCAATGTTAACGTGTAGTCACAGTCCCAAAGAAGACTGAAAGTAGTTTGTTTTTCACTCTTGCCTTTTTCAATATTGCATTTCTATGTCAGGGAAACAGTGTTACCATGCAACACAAGGCAAACCTGGATAAGTGCTTTGGGCTGAGAGCTCTTTACCTACCAAAGGACTCCACTGTCTGTGTGCTTCCAGCTTCCCAGAGAAGTTTCCTAATGTGTTGGGACTGGAAAAAAAGAGAGGAAAGCAAAGGGATTAGAAATACCTCATCAGGTGATCCATAGCCAAAGGGTGTTCACATAATTTACTCCTTTTTTTTTAATTACAAGAACAGTCACATACATATTTTTTTATATATGTATTTCTCTTTATATGTATATGTATATACATATATGTATATATGTATATGTATATATGTTTATATATGTATAATGCTTACAGATACAGTTTCCTTAGACATCCATGATAAAATCATTATCTTCTCACAAAATGTGTCGCAAATCCTTGTGTTTTCATTACATGTGGATTCGCTACCTTCCATACACATTCGTAATAAACTTCATCCCGTTTAAAACAAGTAGCAGGAATAAATTCCTCTCATGTCATGGAAACACTATGCAAAACTCTGGAAATAACTAAACCTCTTATCACTTGGTGAAATTTAGCCAAATCAGTAATTCATTTTTATAGGCCTAAGTCTTAGAACATGAACACACAATTGAATATAACTTTTAGCAGTTAGCATTTGATTATGTTTCCACAGCCTCATAGACATGATACTATTTATCACAACATGCTATTAGCTTCACTACCCCATGCACAGAAGAGACCTGAATATAAGAACAAGCTAAACAAACTTCAGCATCTGTTCTCAACATAGTTGATCAGATGCATAACTAGTCTGAATTCCATCACTCTTTCTTCTTCAGGGAATAAAGAGTCAGCAAACTTTGAAAACTATTTAAATTACAGAGTATTAGTGGTTGATTGTACTAAGGATTCTACATAGTATATTATCTCTAGCTCTTCTTTTATTTGTAGTTTTTAATTCTGATAGCATCATATTTGTCCTCCAGGTAACCTTCAGTGAAATAATAATAAATTCCCTGTGAGTTCCTCAGCCATTTTGTTGTTGTTGCTGCAGAAGAGGAGTAGGCACAGCATTGGCAGTTACATCTGAATCTGTATCAAATGTTAATTTTGGGAACATTCTCCATGGGTCTGAGTTGAAATGCAATTCTCTTTATTCCTACATGTAGTCATATCACTAAATTAATTGGTGTTTCATCTATGCAAATATGAGAAGGAAGTCTTTTCAGAGGTATGCAAGACAATAATCTAGGTCAAATGTGCCTCTTGCATGTATTTACATGAATCTTTTCATTAATGGAAATGCAAGAAAACCATAAGTGTACACTACATTTGGGTTCAAAGCATGTTCACAGAGATGGAGTAAATCATCCGATGTAACATATTTGAAAAGTTTCTCCAGTATGAAATATCTTGAAAACTTTCTGTGATTACCAATGGGTCAGTATTTTTATATCATTTAAGTATCTTTGTAGACTGCAGATTTGCTTTCCACACATCCTTTAATCATACTCTGTGAACTGCAATTAAAAAGGGGGCAAGGTTGAGACTAAGTGAATGGGACAAGCTGAACTGAAGACAATGCCTCATTTTAAAGACTGACTCTCCCTCCTGAGAGCTGCAACCACTATATGTCTGTTGCTCTGCATGTGGCCTTTCCTGATATTTACAGTATTTTACAGTTTTGAAGAGGGTTAAGTCCAGTTTTAAGACAGTCCAGCTTCAATTTTAAAGGCAGGATAAAGGGCAGAAGATGCTATTGACAAGAAAAAAATGAATTATGGCATTTCTATGGAAAAGTAGTTGATGGTTGCAGAGATGGTAGGGCACACACACATTTTGGTACCCAGACTATTCAGCTATGTGGGCGTAGCTGAATACACTCTGCCAGTGCAGGTTATTGCTAGTGTCATATCAGATCTGCTGTCAAGTCACTGTCCAGTTCTCATCTTTCTGCTAGAAATAAAAGGGCAGCCCATCTCTGTTCTCACACTGGTGCATTGTTTGGGCAGTCCATATGAAGGAGAAAAGGGGTGTGTAATATTATTCAGTACAAGGAAGTCTTCATTTGAACAGCTATCAACATCAGTCCTGGTCATTCCAGCCCATGTGCTCTTGGGTTTTAATCCACATTTCCCATTTATTTTCTCTTCTCCTGGTTAGATAAGAAGATTTATTCTCGATAGGTGAGGTGTCAGTTCTGACATCAGAACATGCTTAGAGACAAGAAAACTTTATATGCCCCATGGTGAAGTCTAGAAAGAGAGTGTGGATATTAGTTCACAACAGATTTTGTAATCAGCAAATACAGTCACTCAGAATTAATTGCTTGTTTATAATGATGGAGTGTAAAATGAAACGACTTCAGCTTTACACAACCCTCAGCAAAATTTGCACTCAGATGGTATTTATTTAAAAAGTCTACTCACGGTAAATGCTAAAAGTTCATGTTTACATAGGAGATATGAGAAGACTGCATTTTCCATTGGCAACCTGTACATTTAATCCTCATTCACAGAATACAAAGAAGAGCAAGTGATGTATATAATGGCTGAGATGAAGGAGTAACATAATTGTGCAGTTTGCATGGAAAATATATGCAAGTTTTGAAGTTTTCAGCAGGTGTTGTTTCCATCATATAGTCAGAATCTCCACATATTCTGTATTGTGTAAACCTATCGCCTTTCTGAAGCTTGCCTTTTAATGTTAATATAAACAACCTCAAAGTAACATAAACCAGAGCATAGTGTTTCTCCTGTGCATGGTTATTCTTCCAGTTTTTCCTTGCAAGACCATATTTTTTTTCTTGCTGGGCCAGGTTATATCAAGCTACTGCTGCTTTTGAGGTAACAGGAACTGATTTCAAAGCAAGTCAGACAAAATGGCTCTGCATCTCTCCGCAGGGGCCTACCATTTGACATTATGTCAGACAGCTAGCAAAGAGCTCAGGGCTGAAAACTGGCAAGGGGCGATGAATAGAAAACACTCAAAAGAGTGGGGTATATTAGGAAGACAAAGACTTTTTTAAAAAACACAGACCCACAACATTTATAAAAGAACTCTGAATGAAGCTGCTTTCTGCTTTGCCTTGCACATAAGCAATGCCATGTGGGACATTTCCCATTCCTCTGGCAGTTTCAAATGCTGAGGTGTTACAACCTTTTGCTTCCAATGCTGAGCTGCCTCCTGCTTCAGAAAAGGGTGAGGGACAGACGTTGCCGCAGCTGTCAACTGGGCTTGGTAGCCAGTGGAGCATGAAGGCAAGGTCCAGGTCTGCTAGGAGGAGAAAGGGTCCAGGTTGCATGCAGCCTCCCTCATCTCAGGGAGCAAGTCAGCTAGAGTCAAGGTGGTATGAATTATCACTACTGTTTTCTGTCCACAGCTCCATGTGCATTTTTACAAACATTTCACCAACTTTCCATTACGCTGAGGAAAACCCGTAACCATTCACTGAGCTTTTGTTCTATTTTTCCTTAACTCAAAATTGTCCGTACATAGCAAACTTCAGTGCTCACAGAATGAAGGCAAACTGCTGAAGGCTCTCAAGCTCAGCTGGAGAAGTATTTTCTCTCTCAAAATGGCGCAGTCAAATGTATACCATGTTTAACAAAAGCAGTTTATTTTGAGCTTGAATACAGTCTACCTTGCTCTCTAGGACTTCCAGGCACACCACAAATGCTTCTGCTGTTACCTGACACAAACACTGCTTCCATGTCACCAGCTGACACAGGCAAGGCAGCAAGGTCCCAGCCACAGTTGTACCAAGATCCCCTGAACAAGGGACACCTTTTAGCACCAGAAATCTTACCACATTGATCCTAAATAGTATGTCTTTTCTACAATTCTGAATAAAGTAATTCTGTAAATTGATGTCTTGAAGTGTCTTTAAAACCATGTGTTGTGTTCTGCTAGAATATAGAGAATTTTCTTCTCTCTGGTGTGGAAAATCTCTTCCTGATGAGCATTACAAAAAACTTTGAATTTTTTACATCTTTCCACAAAAATAATTTTATACAATTTGCTAGGGAACAGAGAAGTACATCTGAAGTCAGTTTTTTTCACATATTTTCATATACAATGAACATGCTGGTTTTATTATTCAACACTACTGGAAAACAAACCAATATATAACATGACATGGCAGTTACCATGCTTCAGTTTTTTTCCTGGTTCATACATTAGTTAGCTCCATTCCTTTTTAGTTTATTAATTATTAATAATATATATTTATTAATTATAAAACATTTTGGTCTTTCTAGGTGTTATTTAAGATTTTCTAACTGTTCATAGAATTCTAGCCTGAGGACTAATTATTTCAGCAGCCTTGTATTTAAAAACAGTAGCTAAATTCAGACAAAATACAAAGGTGACAAGCCACAGATTTACTTTGTCAGACTTTAGAAGCCTCCCTCCCTTATTTACATATGTGTTTGTAGGATACATAATAGCTATCCACCTTATATGTACTCAAGCCTTTCATCTTCTCAGTTAAATTGTGGATCTGTCTAAAAGTGTTTAGAAAATTGACTGTCTTTTCTTTCTTTAAAGGACTGAGATTTCTTTGGCTGGAGGGATAGTTCTGTTCATAATACAGAGAGAAAAGCAGCAGCTCAAAGTAGGTGTTCTTTTTAGATACGCACAAATGCCTAGCAAACTGTTCGCATATGCATTTTTTCAGTTCAGTGAGAATAAATGAATGCCTTACCATTGAAATACTGTTATAGATGAAGATAACATTTAGAATTCATGATATCATATTTCTAAAGCAATTTGCAAACATGACATTAATTACTAATTAACTGATTTAATTGCAAACTGTAATCACGAAATCATTAGTTTTCAAAACAGCCATGTGACATAAAGAACACAAGGAAATCACCTTAACAGAAAACATAGTCTTCCTGAACTTCTTTTTGAACAGTTTTATTGAAGTCTAAACTGTGTCTATACAGTACTTTGTTACCCGCTCCAAGAACACTACCCAATAAATTACCTTTAATGCAACAACTCTTCCCACAGCTGTGCAGAATAATCCTTTCCATTGTGTCTTTTTCTATTTTCTTTATATTAAAATTGGGTGGATGGCATTTGTAACATCTTTAGTTGCAATAGCCATGGAAATTTCTTGATGCTTTAGGATTGTTTTCTGAAGTATTTCTGAAGAGGGGAGTGTAGTGAAAAAGTGAATGGAACTTCATAGTGCTTTTTACTATGGTATATCAGTATAATTATTGCATATTCAATGTGGCATTTCTTTACCCTGAAAAATCTTCTCATATCAAACAATACACACCACAGTAGGTTTTAAATAAGTGCATGGATTCATGTATTATGTGCACTGACTGGAACTGTCACTTGGTATAAAGGCTAACGCTATCACAATTGGGGCAGGGTAGCATTACATTTCACTTCATAGGCAAACCTAGATTATCATCTGTGTAATGGTTTCCTTACAGCTCATCTGTGATATGATGGGCAAATAATAGTTGTAAAGTAATGGTTACCAGGTTACACATATGTTCTTTTGCAGGCCACGATACTCAGTAAGCTGTTAAAGACTATAAATAATGGGGGGGGGTGGGGTGGGGTGTCTAAGTGACCCAAAAATGTTTACACCTGAAAAAACATCTTTTTCAGCTGTGCTCAAGCACATGTTCCATTATTTTCTCTTTTTATTTTTCAAGTTTCTATCATTGTAAAAGAAAAAAGGTAAATAAAAGGGAATGGAGGAAATTACCTTCCCCACACCTTACAAATTTGTGATTGATGTTCTGTTCACAAAGGTTTGGAGGACTGACCCAAAGGTGCATTGCCAACAGGAACATGATAGTGCAGAAGTCAGCAATGTAACTGAGTCAAGAATCAAGGATGGGAGACTCCCATCCACTGACAAGAGACAAGGCATTTCCAGACATTAGTCTTATGCAAAGGTTTTTTTCTGCAGGTACATCAAACATAGTGCATTTATTGTGACAGAGACAGCAGCAGCCAGAAACAGAACTTGGAGGTATAATTTTAGCAGCTCCTTCTATTGGGAGCAACTGAAACACCACTGCTACAGCCAGAGAGTAATCAAATGGCTGGAGAGGAAGTCTGGAACATGCAGAGAGAGTACACATAAATACCAGTATGGTCCAAACACTGGTATCACTGGTACTTCCCATTCTTCATCCCCTAAGATCGTAAGAGAAGCTCAGTGCTGAGGAGCACTGTCCTGCAAACCACTGTCCTCCTAAAACATCTTGTGCCTTAGCATTGTATCACACCTCAGCCCTGAACGTCTCTACGCCAATTCTTTTTTCACTACCATGGCAGGCATAAAGCCCTCTTTCTACTAGGAAATCTCTCTGGAAGCTGGCTCTGCACCCTGGGTAGGGTCTTACTGTGGCTGTGGGGAAACAATGACAAAGATTATTGCTTGTTGTTGGAAAGGACAGCTCTGGTGTGCACCCTACCAAAATGAACACTGGGCAGCAGTAAAAAGTTATCTCATCAGGCATGGGCCAGACAAGTATATCTGAATTTGGAAACAAGATCAGATTATGTTTTAAAAACTCAAGACACTCTCTACTGCTGTTCCAGCTCCCAGAGATCTGGGAAAACCATAGCTGAGTGCCAGAAGGATCCCAGACATTGGTGACCCCAGATACTCCTGACAATAGGGGTAGGAGGGGAGAGCACTCCTCACAGCTAGACAAAAGCTCACATTGACTGGTCAGCTCAGTATGAACCTCAAGAGCCTGGAAACTCAAAGTCTCCAGGATTTATTTGACTTAGTGAGTGTCACCCAAGACGTACAAGAGTCTGAGACCTAGAGCAGGGGTCTCTACTGGTGCAGGCCAGTGAGGAGAAAATATTTGTCAGACATTTTCCTTGCAGCTCAGGAGCAGATCTTCAGCAAACATTCTGTTGGTGGGAAGGGCAGAAGAATGTGAAGGTTAATGCACCAGAATCTACTTAATATATGCCTTATTAAACACTAAGAAGACTCTGGTCACAGAAACTATATTCTCAGATGAGGCACCTAGAAAATGATTATCATTTAATACAGCAACAGGTCATTGTGGTACACATTAGTTGGTTCACGCATAAGGGGGGCCTGTCAGGGTGGAATACAAAGGGGACACAGGGTAACAGGCTAGACCAAGCTCTCTGTTCCCAAATTACAGGATAGATACAGCCATCCTGATTTAGTTGGCTGACAAACTTGAAACAAACCAAAGGCTGTATAACTGGAGTCACTGTTAAGAATATTACAGCAAAATACATAAGTAAAGGAACAATGCCACAATTTAAATAATTTAAATATATAATTTAAATTATATACTGAGTGACTGACAATACTTATTCTATTATTATAATGCTGAATTCTATACATAAGCATTTGAAATTTAGCGTTTTTGTAAAATATTCTTGGAAACCAGCTATCAACAGTGAAATGCAATCATAAGGCACTGATTAGGGTTTGTTTTGTTTTGTTTTTATTATTCTGTGGTTCAGAATATCTTTTTCATAATTAAAGCTGTAGGTCAAACAAGTCTATCAACACATTTCTAGAATGCTAACTTAGACTGATTGGGCTAAATAAAGTGAATTTATGCAAACATGTCAGCCTGGTAGAATGAGGAAGATGAGAGGAAGCTGAAGCACTATTATAAAGTGTAGTCTGTCAGTTATGGTGATAGGATCCAGGGCAATAATCAACCATTGTGAATAGTAAGTAATGGTTTAAAAGTATGGCAGATGAATGCTTGGTGATTTGAGCCAGAGCCATTAGGAGAGAAGATCTCATCTGCTCTGTGCTCTGCCTTACATCAGCCCTCTTGCAGGTAGATGACATGATTAAGAAGTGCCAGTAATCCCTGTGCAGTATTAGGTTGAGTCACTTAACTTTAAAGTCTGGTGACTTTTTAAAGCCACTTTAAAAGGTTTCATTAAATGGTGTGTTCCTCATTTCTTGGTTATCCCAGCTGAGAGTTTGATTCTGATTTGTAGAAATTAACTTACAGAGTGTCACACAGTGCTAATAATGCAAAGGAAAAAATTAATATCTTCTCAGTCTCAAGCTGGACATGAATAAACCAGTCAGTAGTTTTGACATTAATTCCCCACTATCTATTTTCTCTAAAATATAAAAGAAAAAATAATCTTCCCCTCTGAGTAGAATTTTTGTGAAAACAAAGTGATTGCTGTCCACAAAGCACTCAGATATTCAGTGATGAGAAACATTAAAAAGAGAAGAAAAGAAATCATTAATTCTGTCTTCAGAGCAGAATTTCAACAGCACTCAGAAATTTGGGCATTAGACTTGTCACCAACAAGGAAGCAGAAAGAGAACACTGAATGGTTGCTTGTTAAGTGGGACCTAGCCAAGTTGGACAGCACTTGAGACAAAGGTCCTATGGAAAAAATAATATAAAAAAAATTTTTGTCTGCACAAATGCAGGCTTACACAGGAGGATGCCCAAGTTTTCCCAAGAGGCAACCTTCATTCTGCTGTTTCTTACCTCTGGATTGCAGCCTTTGCAGTTACTTCTCTGTATGAGTGCTAAAAAGTAACCTAAATAAACTGATAACACAGAGAAAAGGAGATATTAAATGATGGTGCAAAACTGCACCGGATAACACATTTGAGCTGTACTTCAGAAACTTCTAGCTACCTTTATAAAGCAGGCCCTAAAGATAACAAAAATATTTTGATAACAGAAGCCCATTCTGAAAAATAAGATTAAAGTATTCAGTTAAATTCAATTGTAAATGATGAACAGGGTAGCAAAGTATTATCATAAATATCTGAAAAAATGTTCTGTTAACTGTGTATTTCAGGAATTATGTATCAAACATCTTTCAATTATCCTCTCAGTGTCATTATCCCAGTCTTACAGTGTCATCATCCCAGTCTTACGAGTCCATTGTTGATTCCAGTGCTACCAGTTGCAGCTGTGTATTTGACATTGTTTTCCACCCAGTCAGAGTTTTCTGATCACTGCTTACATGTTCAGGAGCATGTGTGGATGGTAGGGTTGATAAATGTTCATCACCTTGTTGTCACAGCCTGTATTTTTGTACATCATTTAGTTAGTTAAATTTCTAATTGCTTGCAAAATGTGTTGTCTGCAACTGGACTGGAGGAGATTTGGGTTTTTTTGAATGTTTCTTACCATTTTTCCTTATTTGGTACAACTCTTTGGCTGAGTTTACATCTCTGTTTCCAGTAGTTTTGTACCTAGAGGAGACCTTTGCAGTAATAACAAGGAAGTATTCTACTTTACAAGACAGAGGCCTCAACACAGGATCACCAGAATGTTTTATCCTGAATCAAATATGACAGAGCTAATTAAGCTTTGCAATGACTCTTGTTTCCATAGTTCACTAGTTGCTACACATGCTGTGGATTTCCACTCAGTTTTAAGAGCCATCTGTTTTTCATATCTCCTGCTTAGGGCATGATCAGCTACTTTCATTTTTTCCATAGTGTAAGTGGGCTAATATCCATGTATCCCTATCGCACTTTAAAGTTCATTTCCACCCTATAATACGTGTCTAGGTTTTCCTGTACATACTGTATTTGGCAACAATCTTTTTTTCCCCCACATTTTTTATTTTATTTTCATTTTTATAGTGAATGTAGCTCTCATAAAAGGCAGTGGACTGACAACTCTGGCAGATGAAACCTGGCTTATCTGTACAAAAGAAATAGCAAAAGGATATGACAAAGTAATCTTCCTTTAGTGTTCCCGGTGTCATACGTTATCCTTGAACAGGAGAGAAATTCTTCAGGACTGAAGGTGAAAGTCCCTGTAATAGTTCAGCTAGCATGAATCTGTTATAGTGATGATGGTTAAGTATAGTAAGACTTTACTAATAACCATTTATTCAATAATTTTCACAGACACAGGAACACTGTCAGATGCTAGTGCTAACTTATGGCCATGAAATCTACACTTGTCACTCCATGGCTCCCACTGCTAAATGTTTTCTTCCACTTAGAAAGATCAGGACAATCTGTATTGCCATGGGAATTTATATAGCAAATTTAAAACTTTACCTTAAGTCAATGGCATTATTCACACTATTTTAAATATGCCTCTAATTTAAAATTGAGATTGCTATGTTTAGCAGCTAAAATTCCCCATATAGTCAAGAGAGGGAGACTCTAGAGAAGGTCACAAAAGCACCTGAAATAGAGAGCTACAGCCTGAGTAACTGGTCACAAACTGGAGGTATAGCAATAATGGGGTTAGAGGTAAATTCCTTGTTCTCACCTGTTTAGTGTGTCAAACTGATTGCCACATTTTCCCCTAGATCATCATAAGTCTAGTGGGTTTTGGTAAGATTTTGCTTCCTTGAACTGTATGAAATATGGCTAGTCTGGGCATACCTCCCTTCATTGCTGGTGCAGAGCTTCAGGCAGTGAGGGCACTTCAGCTTTTCCTATGTAAGTAACAAGTACAAGACAAGAGAACAATACACTATAGAAAGAAGAATGATTGTTTTGTTATAAGTTATTTTCTGAATAGTGGAACTAATGAGGCTGGGTTATGTCCTTAGCTCTCACCCATGCCCCAAAGCTCCTTGCCCATTTCAGCCTCATCAAGCAAGATAAAGCAGTGTGTAATACATGTGTTATATGTGTGTTGGCTAGTGAGCCAACTCACTGTTTTCAACCAAGCAAGCAAGTCTGACTTCTTCCTCTCTTTTCCATCAGTCACTGACTTGGGTCTCTGTCCTCTGCTCAGCCACTTATTTTTAAGGAATTTGTTGGAAGTCCTCTTTGAGATGTCTTCTGTTATTTCTCATTTGGCTTAAATTGATCCAAAAGATCCCAATGAATAGATAATGTGATATATATATGTATAATTTTGTTATAACAATATTGCTAAATATACAGATATAAATGCCTATATTTATAGCTAGATATTATAGCTATGAATAGATATATAAAAATAGATAATGTGATCTCATCGTCTCAATTTGTTACAGAATCACAGAATCATCTCGGTTGGAAAAGACCTTGAAGATCATCTAGTCCAACCAGTAACCCAACACTGACAGTTCCCAACTACACCGTATCCCCAAGCGCTATGCTGACCCGACTCTTAAAACACCTCCAGGGATGGGGACTTCACCACTGCCCTGGGAAGCCCATTCCAACACCTAACAACCCGTTCTGTAAAGAAATGCTTCCTAATATCCTGTCTAAACCTTCCCTGGCGCAACTTGAGGCCATTACCTCTTGTCTTATCGCTTGCTACTTGGGTAAAGAGACTCATCCCCAGCTCTCTGCAAGCTCCTTTCAGGTAGTGGTAGAGGGCAATGAGGTCTCCCCTCAGCCTCCTCTTCTCCAGACTAAACAACCCCAGTTCCCTCAGACGCTCCTTGTACGACATGTGCTCCAGACCCTTCACCAGCTTCGTTGCCCTTCTCTGGACACACTCGAGTAATTCAATGTCCTTTTTGTAGTGAGGGGCCCAAAACTGAACACAGTCATCGAGGTGTGGCCTCACCAGTGCCAAGTACAGGGGTAAGATCACTTCCCTGTCCCTGCTGGCCACGCTATTTCTGATGCAAGCCAGGATACCATTGGCCTTCTTGGCCACCTGGGCACACTGCTGGCTCATGTTCAGCTGGCTGTCAATCAACTCCCCCAGGTCCCTCTCTGACTGGCAGCTCTCCAGCCACTGCTCCCCAAGCCTGTAGCACTGCTGGGGGTTGTCATGGCCCAAGTGCAGCACCTGGCATTTGGCCTTATTGAAACTTATACAGTTGGCCTTAGCCCATCGCTCCAGCCTGTCCAGATCTCTCTGCAGAGCCTCCCTACCCTTGAGCAGATCAACACTCCCACCCAACTTGGTGTCGTCTGCAAACTTACTGAGGGTGCACTCGATCCCCTCATCCAGATCATCAATAAAGATGTTAAACAGGAGTGGCCCCAAGCCCTGGGGAACACCACTCATGACCGGCCACCAACTGGATTTATCTCCATTAACCACAACTCTTTGGGCCTGGCCATCCAGCCAGTTTTTTATCCAGCGAAGCTGGAAGAGTCCATGGCCAGGAACTAGGATACTCTGTCTTCCCTCCTCTTTCTCCTACTATGAAGTTCCTAGGTAAAGGTTTTAGAAATAATTCCACCTTTATTTGTCTTAGTAACATTGGAAAATAGAATAATTTCTGTAAAAGGAGAAGTTCAGATCTCCTCAGCCCCAAAGCCACAGTCACCAAGAGTGTGCATATTAGCAAATTCTCCTTACAGACAGGTGAAAAACTAAATCCCCATGGGTACAGGAAAGAGATAAACTTCTGCTGCTTTCCACCTCATCAGTGGAGTTATACTCCCTGATTTGCCAACATCTCTTCTCAGGCATCACTGAGGAGCAAGGGAGCTATAGACAAACCCCATGAAAAAATCAGTACCAGCATGAGCACCGTGCCAGACCCAGGCATGTGGTTGAGTGGCCACACAGCAAGAGGTGTCACACATGGCACTGCAGGCAGAGCCTCTTCTCATACAACTGTGTAATTTAGGGTTAGGCAGCCTGTGCAAAGTGAGTTTGTTATAAAAGTGTGAGAAGGGAGCACCTAATTCAGTCTCAGACCTATTTGCACTGCAGAAGCTTTATCTGAAATTCTGTCCCAGGTCTGAACCACTCACAACTTGGTAACTTTTGCAGGGGACACCTTGGATTTTAATCACTAAACTCCAAAACTAATTAATTTTTTCTAAGTGTAGGGAAGGCCACCTTGTAACCCAGCCTTGTACTTGTTTCATCCTGAGAAAAGGGAAGGGGAGGTGTTGAGAAAACTGGACACAGACACAATTGTAAAAAATGCAGATAAATCTATTCACACACTGAACCCTATGTCATTAGGCAAGGACAAAGGAAATCTTTTTTCTTTCTTGTCCCTCACCTTTTTATTTAAGAAGCAGATAGTATGTCATGCAGTAGCTGAACTAGTAAAGTGATCCATCAGACTGCCACTATCTACAAAATCCATAGCTTCTTGATACTAAATCTGTACATATTCACCTGGGTCACTTGTTCTAAGCAATCTCAGGATAAATTCTTTTTCAAAGAATAGCTATGAAGCAACAAAAACTAAATCACCTTCTGTCCTATCCAGTATTTATCTAATGTGGTAAAGACAATCAGCAGCGGCCAAAGAGTACCACAAGAAGGCTAGCTACAATACTGCTCCCTTGAGTGTGGTAGGAGCCTACTATTCCTTCTTTCTGTATGCCCACTTCTCAAAAGTAGCATGTTTACCATCAGCAGGTGTAAAGCAAAAATCAGTCCTTCTTAAATTGGGATGCCAGTTTCACTAATAAATAATTAAATGCCCAAGGAATGCATTCAGGAAGAATTAGAGTCTAAGCAGCAGCTTTGTACTAATAATTTCAGGTGATAAACTGCTATCCAAAATACTGACTGGTTGGTCAGTAAAGCCAGTCTCCCCTACGGCTGTGTGCCAAGAGGCAACAGCAGTCTCTCACACATGCTGCTGTCCTCAATCTTGAACTTTGCACTGAAGGAAAGTGGGCATGGAAGTAACAGAGATACAAGGTCTTGTACAGTGAGTAGACAGTGGAAAGAGAGGCTACATGAAAGGTAGGAAATTTCCACCAGAATTATCTTGGTCTGTGTGAAGAGAGAAGCTTTATTTGGAGCTGAAGCAATAGAGTACAGACTTGAATGCTCCTGTCGCCAGGCAAATTAAGAGATTTTTTTTTCTCTTTTTAAATTATAAGCTGTGAATGACGCTCTGTCAAAGCTAGTTCTATATCTACAGTGAAGCAGTAACAGAAAAAAATTATAAAACCCTAATCTGAAAGATCCTTGTCTTCCTATGAGAATATCCATGGACACACACAAAGCAACTCCTGCAGAGTGCATGCATGTGGTAGGGATAAGGGCTGAATAGAAATAATCTTGATACAAATCAAACTTTCCATATTTTTGAAATCAAAGAGATTTAGGAGAATCATAAACCCCAAAGCTGTTCCCTCAAATGATTTCAACAGCTTGAGGCGAGTTCATTAAAACAATGTATCTCCAGTCTTTCAGTGGAGACAAGCTCTCTATAGGACAGTGCTTTTGCTTATCTGGGAAGAGCTTCTTGCTGAGTTCCTGCTGGTTTATTCAAGACTGGTGCTGGGCTCCTGTTACTTTTCTCCTGCTGAAAGTTAAACTGGTTTCAGCTAGTCAGTGCTGTCTGACGGATCTAAATAAGGCAATGCCAAGCATACAGACCACACTCTGATACAGAATATGATTACTATGGGAAGCCTTCCAAATTTGAAACAGCCAGGAATTTTAACCTTGGAGCTAAGGCAATTCTAATAAGGGGAGGGGGATTGCCTTCTGAATTTAATTTACAAAGTAACGTTAATAGGAAAAGAAGTAACTTGTACATACTTCTCTTATCTTCCAATGAGAACTATTATAAAATGTTAAGAAGATTCAAAATCTAGATTATCTAAATCCAAGACACGTGATTTAGCCAGAAAACCAAATGATACACATACATGTGCACAATAATGAAAAAATTTAAAGCCTGGACATATGTGTAACATTTTAGTTTGGAAATTAAGCTATCTGGGTTCAGATACAATTATGTTCATATGTGTCACATTTTAAAGCAAGGACGGCTTGTTCCACAAAAATGTGTGTATTCTTCCCAAGTCCACTACTTGGTCTGAGACAATGTATTGTTTCTCTGCACAAGTTCATCTCACTTCATTCTTTGTAGCTATGCAATATCATTGTCATAGAACACATTGTTTGTCTGTTAGGACTCAGGACTTGATGTGAGAAATAGAGTTGGATGGGTAAGAGTTTCCCTATCCTCCATACATATAGTTCCAGAGTCTCTTACATCCCAGATATGTGTCTCATCCTACAGCTTTTGGGTATTTAAAATTAATAGTGTCTCCTATTAATACTTAAGTCTCTGGTTTTGAATCCCATACAATCTCATACAAAACCTGAAAAATATTGTCTGCCAAATCTGGGACATACATATATGTGCCTATAAAAAGCCAGGTGCTCACAACACAATTTTTTCAATAAAAATCTTGACTGATATGAAAAACCTTGGGAAGATCTAGACACAGACGTGAGTTCTTTTCCCATTTGCTACTGTTAATTCATGTTAATGGGGAAATCATAGTTATCCCCATCTTCAAACTACTCTGTTTTGTAGTGTAACATGCTAAATATAATTTTGATATTATTGCTATTACTGATCAAAAATTCATGTTATTTCTATGATAACATGAGTGTAGTGGTACAAATACATTGAAATTTGGAAAGCAAAGACATTTTCTTCAAATATTACTATTTTTATATACTAATACAAGCTCAATAGAACAACTGAATGCCACAAGGAATTCTGAACTCAGAAAATACATTCATCAAGTTCTGTGCAGCAGGTTTATCACATGATTTCACACAATTTCACACGATTTTCACATTTTCACAACCCAGGAAATGTACTGTAAACAAGTGAATCAATATAATTTGTGAAACAAGAAAAAAACCTTCATCATATTATATGAAAGACTCTTTCCTGCATCTTAATATATTAAACAATGATGCTGGATACACTCATAGAATTTATTTATTTGTTTTCAACATATATTTACCATGATAATTAATCACAAATAAAACCTACTGATACAGCAATAAAGCAATTTATTCAGGAAGTTTTGTACCTAAATCACATACACTGAACCTGCTTCTCACTCCCATTTAAGGTAATGTAATAAACAGCAAAGTGGCATGAAGAAGACAAGCAGCACTGTGTAGGGAGAGTAATTTATTAAAAGCCAAATGTCTTAACTCAGAATCAGTGTTCACTAATTTATTAACAGTGTTAGGTTCCCAGCAGAGCAATTCCTTTAGGAGTGTTTTGCTTTGTAGGAAGTACTGCTGGGTTAAGACTGAAACAGAACCTTTTTCTGTAACATAACATTATTTTCTGTCCATCTATCAATGCCTTCCTCTTTTTTCTTTTCTTTTTTTTTTTTGTTTCTAATGAAAGTTTTTTTTTTACTTCTAAAAAATATATTTTTTAAAGTCTTTAAGAAAAAAAAAATATCAAGCCTTGGGCCTATGAGATTTCTTTTCCACCTAAAAATAGTTGCAAAGCTTTGTGAATGTTAATGCTTTGTGTAATCTCATTCTAACTTTTTTATTTGCAAAGAAGTCTTCTCAGTGAAAAATTACTCTGGGCCATCTTACTGAGTCTGTTGAAGGGAAAGAAAAATAACAAGTGATGAGGACTGCTGTGTTGAGAACTGCTGTGTTTTGGGGATATGCTAATTTCAAAGCCTAATAAGAACACCTAAAATGAATACATTATTTTTTCTCATTTAATCAGTTTTGCAGACATATTAACTTATTCTGAGTGGAGCTTAAGCACCATGTCTCCAAACTCAGTTTAACCTCTGTCCAGAGATGAATGCAAAGTGATTTTCCCCCTAAGGTTAACAGTTCATATGGCAGGGTTTCTTTATACCTTTCTATTTAGTTTAATCTATTTAGGGTCATGGATTTTGACCTTTACTTTGAGTTCTGAGCTCAGATGAAGCCCAAATATTGAGACTGATCTGTCTTGCAGCTGCCGTGCATCACCTGGTACTACCTGCAGAAAACAAAGCGAGAGGAAGGACAGTCTAGAAGTTTATATACTCTGTCTTGCCCTTCATGCTTTTCCAGAGACAGATAAAGTACTTAAGAATCCTCTTCTTTTTTTCTGGCTGTTGCTCAAACATGAATGGTCACGGAAAATGGTGACAGCAATAGGAGGCAATGAGGGGAGGGGGAAACAGACAAGAACATGACAATAGCAACTCTTTCGTTTCTAAAGTCTAGGGAAAAAATCAGTGAAACAAGCAAGTGTTCTTGCTTCATAGCTTCATATTCAAGGAAAAATTAAATAAAACAGTCTTATCTTGGAAGAGAAGCTATCAAAACATATGCTAGCATCTACAGTAAAACAAAAAGAATCAAAATGGGCCAAGTTATACCATTCTCAGTTTATGTCTACGCAAACACTTAAGTGTTAGAGAAAGAAACACACACTCTGAAATAATGTTGTTTAATTCTTCCTGAACCCATGCTCAGTGTGAAGTCAGTATGAGGTGCATTTGAAATGTAGCTGAAACTCAGAAAGACTTTTCATTTGTAGGCAGCTTTGACTATTTGCCAGTCGCTCAGTCAGCAGAAATCAGCAATCCAGAAGGAGGTATTTGGTACCAGTAAGGGTACAGTCCTCAAGGACTGGCAGCATATTTCTGTATCTGTGTGTACACATTGTTTCAAATGGCTACACTGTTTCCTAAAGGAATTCTTTTCCAGAGGGAAATTTTCATCTGTCACATGCATTTTTCATTCACTGTTGATTTCTGCTCCTGTGGGTTACATGAAAACTATGGTAAAGATATCCATTAGAAATGTGAAAAATCATGCAGAGCTATTAATAGATTTTAGAAACAGTGGTGCTATATAGTGATATTTTACAGAACTGTACCCTCTTTTCACTAAACATGCCTCTTCTTTGTACAGTTAGTTTGCTATCTCACAGACAAAGGGTGAAACACAAGGAAGAACCTTATGTGCTTTCAGCTTTTGGGGCTTCACTTTTAAAACGCCTAAAAGTGTCTGTCTATAGATGAAAGATCCTAGGAAGCAGCAAAAGGCATGTAAGCCTCTTAGGAAGTCACTGGCAACACACAGTTCCCACGAGAAGCCTTTCAGAGAGTGGAGACAATTGTAGCTCACCCCTGGGAAACAAATAGGCACATGGTGCATGCGAACACAGAGCTGCTCCACAGCTTTCCCAAGATGTTGGAACAGGAAGATAACTGAGCAAGGGCTACTCTTTGAGATGATACTGGGGACGTTCCTCTTGTTAAGCATTTTATTCTGTAACACAGAAGCCCAAGGCCTTTTCCATCTCTCCTCTCCAATGGTAACATCCCCTCCAGCTCAGGCAGATTTACACACAGCTCTCCTCCACGGGTCAAGTTTTTGGCCACATGGCTGATGCCATGTGAGCAGGCAGCAGCACTGATGCTGGCCAGGGTTTTCAATGAGCGGCACTGGGACTGCACTAGCCTTTCAGTGGGTATCTGCTCTATCAGATGGGGGGACATCTGGGACCTGTCCAGGTCACCCTTGAATCACGGAGGAGCATGAGTGTGAATAGGGTGCTAAGCACTAGGGACTCTGTACAGGTGCCAGGGAAGGCCACCAACAAAAGGCAAGGTAACCCCAGATGGGAGCTCTATGCACCACCCACCTGGATTTCATTTCCTAAATTCCTCCCACAGCCTCTCTGTCACCAAAGCAGGATTTCAGGGTCTCTCCCTCCCTTTTTTCCCTACTTTGCCTGACAAAACTTTAACACAATATATCTGCATGTGCCAACTTAAAGCAACTGGTTCTTTTAATATTTATTCACTTTTTTTTAGAGTACTCACAATGGTGTGAGAATGTGGTTTCAGTGCCATGGGGAAATCTCTGCTTCTTTGGAGTCATTCAGATGTCTGGAGAAGATCTTCAGAGCCAGAATCCTATCTCAAGGGTCCTCTCTGTTGAAGATTAGTGCACACCCGCATGCTTTAATTTATGATCCTAATGTTGCTAAGTGTAAGAAGGTTATTATAGTTCTTTAAATTCCATTATATCTGGCTAGAAATTTGTCCAGATCACCTGACACATTACTTACATTACCTGCTTTGACTCTTCAGGCACTTAGTAGTATTGTATAAAGAACTTTCTACACTATACATGACATCTGCAAAGGAGGAAAAAATATAACCACTCTTTCTTTTTCATATTGAGATTAATAAAGAACATTAAAGGTAATTTAAATAAATCACATATATTTGAAGTTCTGAACTTTAGTTCTAAAGCAGTAAAAGCAAGAAGCAAATCAGGCCTTCTTACCCAGGAATTGGTCTGGCAACGAAGACCCAGAGCAATTAGATTATTCAGAAAAGCCACCATAATGAACAAGAGACAGAAAACATTGGGCTATTTACTTCTTACTTTTTTTATAGCCCTTTATAGTATCTTTTTTCCCCTCAATATACATATATTTAATTAACCAAGATCGGTTGCTAATGAACACCAGTTTGTTTGGCAGTGCTAGGTAACAAAAACATATTTGCCAAGAACTTCACTGATTTCCTATAAAGATCTGAGGGCCATGCAAGGTGCTGACCTTGTTTATAAAGTCCTTATAATGATTTAGATTCCATTTACCTTGGAGATTATCTTCCCTTACCCTTTTATTGTGACAATTCAAGTTAACGGATTCTCCCAGGGTTTAAACATCTGGAATGAGTCATGTGTTCCTTCTACATGGGCTTCAATTCTAGTATTTTACTTGGCCCTTTGACCAAAAGAAGATTCTAGCAGTGTTTCTTAAGGTATAATGTTGTCTTTAGCTGCAACATAGTACAAAATTACAAAGTGGAAAGTTGATTCAGAAGGCTGTTTTGGTTTGATTACCTTGTCCATATTCAAGTCAATGAGACCATTTGGAGAGCAAGGTCAGTTTGAATGCAGATGCTTGAGGCAATCTTTAGGTTTCAAAGGTCCGTTCCTTAGTAAGGATTAACCGTTACCATCATGATCAGCTATTATTATTTGTTTCATATTCATGAAGATGTTTAAAAAAGTGATGAGGCAACTGAAAGATATGTGTAGTATAAATTCAATATATCTTTCATAATATTCATAGAATTTCAACCATTTAATTTAATTATCTTTTGCATATTACTTGGAAAATTTTATACAGCTCTGGCAGCTATGAAACAAATGCATTATATAAATATGAAAGACCAACTGCTGAATATTTACAGAAGTGTTATATGAATAAATGTTATTGACATCAATGAAGAAACTCTGTATTCATGTTGAAAGACCTGAAATCAGGATTCAATTATGTTTAATTACCGATGGCTCTTGGTTGGTGCATATATTTTCAAAAGACATATCTTTTTTAACATTATTGCATTTACAAAATACTATAGGATTTTATAGCAATAATTTGAAATGTTTAATCTTATTATAGTGGCACTACAGATTAGATAATTATTATGGGGTTTACCATAAAGAATCTGTACAGGGAAGAATCTTGTAAGAATGGACATATGCAAGCAAATTTTAGGGGTAACTTTTGTCACCTTTTCTCACAGGAGCTGATCAAGAAACAGTAGGCAGGAGAAACGTGATCTCAATTGTAAGGGCTTGTTTAGACATGCACAGGCTGAGAACTGTCCCAAGGCAATTAATGGTGTAAAGAGCATCTATAACCTTGCAGCTAACCCATACAAACAGATGTGAAAGGAGGATTCACATGACATAATCTTTCTCTGATCCCCTGCATGAAAACTTTTATCAATGCCAGGACAACGGTTATCATTAGGTCAGGTTTTAAACCTCTCGGTGTTCCCCATGAAATCTGTAAGCCATCACTCATTATTTCAGTTCTTTTAGCAGAAGATTAATCTTACATTGTTTCCTTTCTGTCTCATTATTCATTCAGCTGAGGTCTTGGATAGACAAGCACCAAATGCTGCTGCTGAGGGAGAACCAAATATTTCAGAGTAATTGACTTCACCCAGTGAAATCCATTTGGATTAGATGGGACTATAAGAGAAATAGAGCTCTTCCAGACTTCTTCCCCCTTCCTGCCAAAGTATAGTGATCTCTAACCTACGAAAATTCAAAGGTATTTGCTGTACTATGTAGGCCAATGCATACATCCTTTTGTTCAGTTTTTCTAGTTTAAGTATTAAAAGTGCATAAACAGATGATCTGAGGTTGATCCCAGCCCCTGGGCTTCCCTTTGAGCCCAAACAGCACAGCTGCAGAAGCTTTATAATGCCTTCAGAAAAAAAAAAAAAAAAAAATCAGCATTCCTTTCATTGAGCTTTTGGAGCAAAAATCTGGTTTCAGACAAAGCAATGATGGTTTTTCCCACATGGCTGGGTTCACAATCAGAAAGGCTACACAAAACTGTTTTCCTTTAGTACCTAATATGAAATTTTGATTTGGGCTCAAAGCGGTTTCAGCCTACCTGATGCTCTCATTCTGTTTAGTGCCTGCTAATGACTGATAAGGGAATAGAAGTAGGTACAATTCTCTTTGGATGTTGGAGATACAAAGCACCTGCCTTCCATTTTCTTCTTAATCAAGTCACTCTCCCCTTCTTAAGGAAGAATCTTTACATTTTTTCTCAATTATTTCTGGAGATAGCAGGAAGATAAATACAGGCTATACCACATAATAGAAGTTTGTATTCAGGTTTTTGATGTTTTTCTTTTCCATCAGGGAAGAAATGAATGATTGGGTCAGGTATTTCTCCTGCATTCCTCTATTGCATCCTGGATATAAACTTCATATATAAAATTTCAGTTCTTAAATACTACAGAGCCCTAAGAGCAGCAGTGTTTTATTTGTCTGTAGTACTATGCCTTTTAACAGCACATGTACTTTTAACAGCAAATATACTAAATGTGCTTTCTTTAGTTTTCACTTAGATGCACAGAGATACTCCTCACCGTGTTTCTGGCACTTCTTTATGCGCTTCTTTAGCGATCCAGTTACGCTGCACACAAACACTCCTGTCATCTGACACTTGATTCCCCAGCTGTGCATTCAGATGACTGATAACTCACACTATATATCTGAATCCTAACCAATTTTTCACAAAAAATATGCTTTGGCCACTGACTCTTGCTGTTCCAGCTGCTTATTCCACACAGGAGCTTAAGAGCTTTTGCAGTTATCTTGAAAGATAGGCAGTTATCATAACTCCAGATTTTTCTAAAGTTTCACCTAATCTGCTGTACAGGAAATATGGCCCTTGAAAAGGAACTTAGAAAATAGATGTTTTTAGAAAAAAGAAAGATTTTCAGATTACATTTTCTCCATGTGATACTACTGTGATAAAACAGTTTTCACAGGGTTACTTCTCCAATTGAAGAGTCCCTGTCTGAACACTTCCTAACTGCAGTGATTTTCTGGACAGGATAAAACCCACCCTGGGTCAAACTCTGCTGAAATATAATCAAATGCCTGACTACATTAGGCAGAGGGCACCTGTTGAAAAACAGATGGGAAAAATCCAAATCACAATGAAATTTTTCATGCAAATTACCAAACAATATCCAAGTGACTATGTGTGGGAAGATTTACAGGTTTGTGATAATTGTGTACAAATCAAGCATGGAAATGAATGTGTTATTTAAATCATAAAATTGCATTTGCTGTTTCCTGGATATCTGTGCTCAGAAGCAGACAGCTTTCTGTAACTAACACAATGGTTAGTTTTGTTTCCGTAGCTGAAAAAAACCTGTTAATTCCATTAAGATTAGTTCTGTTGTATACTGTGAGAAAAACTGTGTACAGTATCACCACATATTAGTTTATATTGGTTATTTTATTGAGAGCTGGACTCAGAATGACATGGCTAGTAGGTGGAAAGATGACTAATTGCATACATTCAGTATGGCAATGAGACTGGTATAAAGGTTTCCATTGATACCCTCCTTGACATGATACTCTGAATTTAAGAAGAAAGATTATGCCTTAGACCAGTGTAAAAATAGACTTAAAGAAAAAAAACACTCTTTTAATTAGGAAAAATTAATTCCTAAGTGAGTAAATGCCAGTAAAGTACAAATAGCTGAATAAATGCAATGTGAATGGTTATCTCAAAATCAAAATTATTTTCCTGCCTTGGTTGTGTGAATACAGGACAGGTTGTGTTCTCATCTTTGGAACAACATTAAAGAATGTGTTTCTTTTTTTTCACAGCTAAACCTTCCTTTCTCTGTACTAAGCAAAATATAAAAAGCATCATTTAGTGTAGCCTGCCGTCGTAGGACTACACCAACCCACACAAGCAATTTCAGTTAAAAGAAAGGGGAACAATTTCTGTCTTTACTACATGACTTTACAGAGTTGCCTTGACAAAGTACTCCATACTATCACTATTTCCAAGAAGTTAAGTGCTTGAAAATGACTTGGACTGCTCCACAGATCTGTAAGATGAAAACAATGTTGGCCACAGATTTGGAACATATGGAAGAAGACACAGCAGGCCCTGCAGGAAAGCACCATGGATGACAGGAGGAAGGCAGGAGAGCAGCATAGCTGAGTAAGGACCTCCTGGTCAAACTGAAAGACAAGAGGGACATACATGGCAGTGGAAGCAGGGATGTGGTTCCCAGGAAGAATATAGGGATACTTCTCAGGAGCGTAGGGATGTGATCAGGAAAGTTAAGGCACAGCTGGACCTAAATTTGTCAAAGGATGTGAAGAATAATAAAAAGGGCTTCTACAAGTACATTACTCAGAAAAGGAAAACCAAGAAATTGTACCCCTCCCTGATAAATGAGACAGGGATTCTGAGGGAACTGGCAGATGCAGTTGCTAAGCCACTCTCCATCATATTTGAAAAGTCATGGCAGTCAGACAAAGCACCCAGTGACTGGAAAAAGGGAAATATCACACCAAGTTTTTAAAAAGGTAGAAAGAAGGACCCTTGGAACTGCTTGCTAGTTAGCCTCACCTCTGTGCTCAAAAAGATTATTAAATAGATCCTCCTGGAAGATATGTCAAGGTATATGGATGACAGGGAGGTGACCAGAGACAGCCAACATGGCTTCACAAGAGGCCTAACTAATCTGGTGGCCTTCTACAATGGAGTGACTGCATTGGTAGATAAAGGAAGAACAACTGATACCATCTACCTTGACTTCTGTAAAGCCCACACATGGTCCCACACAACATCCTTGCTGCTAAATTGAAGAGATATGGATTTGATGGATGGGCTATTTGATGGGTAAGTAATTGGCTGGAATTGGCTGGATGGCTACATCGAAAGAGTTGCCACCAATGGCTCAATATCCAAATGGAGATCTGTAACAAGTGGTTTTCCTCAGGGGTCCTTATTAGGACTGGTACTGCTCAATATCTTTAATAATGACATAAACAGTGGGATTGCCTGCACCCTCAGCAAGTCTGCAGATGACACCACACTGAGTGGTGCAGTTGATACACTTGAGGGAAGGGAGATGACATCCAGAGGGACCTTGACAGGCTTGAGGAGTGGGCCCATGCAAACCACATGAAGTTCAACAAGGCCGAGTGCAAGTTCTGCACTTGAGTTGTGCAATCACCAGTATCAGTAGAGGCTGAGTGATTAATGGATTGAGAGCAGCCCTGTGGAGAGGGATTTGGTGACGATGGTGGATGAAAAATTGGACATGAACTGACAATGTGCACTTGCATGCCAGAAAGCCAACCATATCCTGGACTGCACAGAAAGAAGTATGGCCAGCAGGTTGAGGAAGGTGGTTCTCCCCCTCTACTTCATTCATGTGAGACTCTACCTGTAGCACCGTGTCCAACTTCGGGGTCCCCAGCACAAGACAGACATGGAGCTGTTCGAATGGTTCCAGAGGAGGGCCATGAAAATGATCAGAAGGCTGAAACATCTCTCCTATAAAGAAAGGTTGAGAGAGTTGGGGTTGTTCAGCCTACAGAAGAGAAGGCTCCAGGGAGACATTATTGCAGCCTTTCACACATTAAAGGGGGCTTATAAGAAAGACAGAGAGAGACTTTTTACCAGGGCCTGTACCCATAGGACAAAACGTAACAGTTTTAAACTAAAAGAGGTTAGATTTATCTTAGATATAAATAAGAAATTCTTTACAAAGAGGGTGGTGAGACACTGGAACAGATTGCCCAGAGAAGTTGTTAATGCCCCATCATTGCTTTGAGCAACCTGATCTAGTAGAAGATGTCCCTGCCCATGACAGGGGAAGTGATGTTTAAAGGAGCTTTCCAGAGCAAACCATTCTGTGATTCTGTGACCAATCCCTCCAGCCTCCTCTGGTTCTCATCAGGGGGCCTGTCTCTCTGGGTTTTACAAATCTGAGCACTGAACTCATCTAACTGGATAACGTTGGACACCAAACTTCAGAAAAAATCCCAGTCTTTTCATGAGAAGAGTGTTGGAAGACTTCTGTTGGTTTACCAGTGTTTACTGGATCTTCAGAAACTCTGATGAAATATATCCAAACCAGTTCCCAAACTACCTCGAAGACATATAAAAGCCCTATATGAACTAAAAACTTTCATCTAAGGATTCTAAATATAGTTACTTATCATGTAACTTATATAATGTCTTGTGTTTGGCTGAGATGGAGTTAATTTTCCCCATAGCAGCCCTCATAGTGCTGTGCTTTGTATTGGTAGCTAGAAAGGTGTTGATAACACACCAGTGTTTTGGCTACTGCTCAACAGTGCTCACACAGCATCGAGGCTGTCTCTCCAACATTCCTCCCTCACCAGTAGGCTGGGAGTGGACAAGATCTTGGGAGGAGACATAGCCAGGAGAGCTGACCCAAACTGACCAAAGGGATATTCTGTACCATATGACATCTGCTCAGCAATAAAAGCTAAAGAGAAAATAGGAGAGGGGCGCATTTTTTATTCATAATGATTGTCTTCCAGAACAACTGCTACACATACTAAAGCCCTGCTTCCTGGGAAGTGGCCAGACATCACCTACTGATGGGAAGTAGAGAATTAAATCTTTTGCTTTCCTTTGCTATCACATGCAACCTTTGTTTTTGCATTATTAAACTGTCCTTATATCAACTCATAAGCCTTTCATTATATTTTCTTTTCCTGTCCAGTTGAGGAGGGGGAATGATAGAGCAGCTTTGGTGAACAACTGGCATTCAACCAGGGTCAATCATACAAATATTACATATATGATTTCATCTTCTAGATAGTCCTTAAATCATCCTTTCATTAACAGGCTTTCATTACAGGCTGAGGAGGCAGAGGAGGGCCACAAAGATGATCAAAGGACTGGGAAGCCTGCTGTATGAGGAAAGGCTGAGAGAATTGGGTTTGGTCAGCCTTGAGAAAAGAGGCTTAGGGGAGACCTTATCACCATGTTCCAGTGTTTAAAGGGTGGCTACAAAGAAGGTGGAGACTCCCTTTCCACAAGGAGTCACATGGAAAAGACAAGGGGTAATGGGTACAAGTTACTCCTGGGAAGATTCTGATTAGACACAAGAGAAAAATTTTTCACAACGAGAACAATCAGCCACTGGAATAATCTCCCCAGGGAAGTGGTGGATTTCCCAGCACTGGACACTTTTAAGATTCAGCCGGACAAGGTGCTGGACCATCTTGTCTAGACCGTGCTTTTGTCAAGAAAGGTTGGACCAGATGATCCTTGAGATCCTTTCCAACCTGGTGTTCTGTGATTCTATGATTTCAGAACATTTGGGTCACAGATTGACACATCTATGACAGTGCTTAGATTTGTAATATTAAAATATCTTGTAACAGATCTTCTCAAGACCTGTTGAGAGTGACATTATACAGACCCACATACATTTATAACTTAAATAACTGAGGCACCTAAAAGGTGAAATTAGAAAACAGAGTACATAGACACAAGGCAATTTCCTGACCAATATGCTGTTCATCATTAATCAAATCAGGGCAAAAATGCAGCTTTCATAACTGAAAAGTTCATGTATTGTGTCTACTAGTCTTCACCTTCTCCTTCACTTGTAATATACTACAGTAAACAGTGGGATTTAAACCTTGTAGAAAATCAAAGTGTTTGATTGCTCAGGAATATAAGAGCTCCAAATTTGTTACAGGGAGGTAATAACTTGTATTGGACCTAATGAAAGGACTGTGCTTAAAAGCTCAAGAGGTAGTCGAAAGCAATATATTATTTCTCCTCAGACTGTATGACTGAATGATAATTATTCAATAATATAGCTAAACCAAGCTTCAGGGAGATGAAAAGTTTGGTCCATGACTGTAAAAAAGAAATACTGCACAATTAGTAAATAGAAGTCAGGGTAGATTTTTTATTGTGTCTTCGTGCTGAATGAGCTAATAACCAAAGAAGTATATGTTTTTCACAAAGCTGACACATTTTCCTTAAATTAAATAATGTTGGTGCTTAACAAAAATGTTATATTACACTATGAATACAATATAATTCAATGTACGAAGTCATGAAAAAAAAAATCTTATTTTTCTTGTCTTGCAACACAGCTTTTTAGGTAGTCCAAGAAAATTCACTGTTCCTGTTTCACTATGAAAGTATTTTCTCCCAATTTCTGCTGGAGACCAGACTTTGCTGACAAAGCTTGTACGACTCTTTTCTTTTATCAGACTCTATGATTCTGATCCAAACCTCAATTCATATACTGATGGGCATGTGGGAAAGCTGCAACTTATATACAGCCTTTCCAATAATGACCCTGTTCAGTTTTCCTTACTGCTTCTGACTATGAGCTTTCAGGATGACATTATAGATATTCTTTTCTTTGCTAATAAATCAGAAAAGTCTATGCTTTTTGAGTACCCAGTAGATTGGAAATGATGCCAGGACCACAGCAAGAAACGGTGGCAGTTACACAGAAACGTAGTGGATCTGCAATTTGATCCATTTGAGGTCTACTTCACCGCTAAACATGGCTAAAGAACTCTGCCAAAGAAGATTTATTCTCTTGTTTAATCGGTCATAATTCCTTAGCACATTCAGTAGAACATAATCAAAAGCTTGAAAATTGCAAGAGACACAGAAAATGCAATAGCCAATTAAAGTAATAGTATAGTAAGTCTAGAATCATGATCTCCAGAAATATAATAGCAGGAAAATGAGTAACACAGTTCTGGCACAAATCATTAGATTATTTTTGTCTTGTTGCTAAATGCTCTATCTTCAATATTCATTCACACTTTTGAATACTTACTTAACCATTCCGTGCATTATCTAAGAACAAATGACATAACTGCTCGAAACAGTAGGTTACTTATCATGTACATTTGATTGCATTCAGTGACCCAAAGAATTGCTGCAGTAATAAAAGGAGGTGTACCTTTATCCATTGAAGACAGGCTTTATACTGACAACATATTTTTATAGTATTTATTTTTCACTGACTGAATTAGTATGTCAGTTCTGTAATACTGATTCCACTGAGAATTAAAAAGGTGAGACTCAGCATAAAAATGAATCTGATAAAACCACTTAATTACTATGTTTGTTTATAATTTAAATATACTTTGCATTTTAAAATTTGTTTAAAAATGCTCAATTTTAAAATGTGAAAGGTTACAAAGTATCGCTCTTTTAACCTCTAGCCATTCTTTGACTTCAGTGACAGGACATTTAGATGAATGACTGTAGATGAATCCTAGAATAAAGGCAAATAACCTGCCATTATTGAAGACAATGCTGATATTGTCAGTAATTTTAAGAGAGACAAGGTCTCATCCCAAATCAGGGATGCATGGACATCATCAGCATGAGCATATATACTCCACATCGTATGCTCCAGTACTTTGAAATATATATTGCCTCAGATGCCATCCCATTTGTTTCAAAAAGATGTCACAGAAAATAATGAGCATGGTCAAAGAATATTAGCCTCTATATTTTACTGACAAATTTCATGACAGAGTACGTATCTTGGTGATAAAATCATACTCAAGACATTTAAGCATTGATCCTTCATGCATTTTATAATTCATCATCATGTTTCACTTTTAAATTAGGTGTAGCAGAAAATCCTATATGATGAAGTTTAAACTCTTGTTGATTGTTTTCACGCTTCTGGTTTCTCTTGATTACAGCAACACTTGTTCAAATTGTTTCCTTCACCTGTGATCTATTATTGATTCATAGCTCATTTTTGTGAAGAGATTGCAACTGTGAATGAGTCCGTAGAAAACAAAAGTAGGGTTACTAGAGCCAGGCAAAATTACAGATTCAACCAAAATGCAATGGTTGACCAAATATTGCCAAATACTTGCTGAATAAGAGGAAATAAAGGAGGAAGGAATTAAAATAAAACTAATTAAAAGAAGTTGAAAATGTTAAATATTTCCCTTCAACATTTTTCCAAAGAAAGTATTTCCACTTTCTCTGGTTTTAAATGATTCTTTCTTTCAATATTTACCAAGTTTTCATTATAAGTCCATAAAAAAACCTAGTGTGAAGCAACATTTTTCATTTTGAAATGCATTGAAGTGATTTTTTTTTCCAAATTTTGCATTTCACCGGTGATAGTGAAAATGCTTTTGGTTCAGAGTGACCCCGAAAGTATTTATTTCTTTTCATCATTTTGGTCAGTGAATCAAAGGACAATAACCAGTTTATTTTTTCTGAGCATTTCTTCGTACTCAGCAAATAAATCTATTTATCCTTGCATCACGTGAAAAAATTTATTTTCTGGATAAGAACTTTTGCTCACAACAAGATAATCACTCGTGTGATTTTGCATTGTATTCTAACACATTTATGTTGGCTTTGATGTGAGGCACTAAGTCATCTTCACCATCTCCTGGAGCTGGCACTGGCTATAAGAGTGGGAGCTAACTTTTCAGTTTTAAAAAGAAAACTATATATGAAAAGACATTAATGCCTCTTTAGTGTGATTATGATAGTATTGTCATGATTTGAGAGCCACCACACTCCTTGAAGCTAGTCTGTTATAGTGCTTTTAATGGATGTAACTGCTGACAGAAGAAACGCATTAATGGTCGATGTGTGTGCATTCATGTTTACATTTTCTCCCTATAGTCCCCACCGCTGACTGTTCGATAGTGACAAAGTCACAGAGGTCTCCTATTGTTGCCATCAGCAGTATGACATCATAAACTTCCAGTTCTTTGAACTGATCTGAAACCAAATAAATAAATCTTAGCATCAAAATGTTCATGGAGACAGTCATATCCATGACACTGTAAGGAAAAAAATTTATTAGAGAATATTCTCAAAAATAAGCAATGGGAATTCACTGTAAAAGTGTTAACATTGCTGAACTGCAATAGTCACTGCAAAATTACTTTTTTTTACTTAAGTTAAACAAAGAACATACTAGTCTGTATGGACTAGTTTTCAGTTAAAAAAAATGTAAAAGAGTTTTTGTTGGTGGAAAAAAACTGAGTGGAATTTACACTTCATGTTGTCAGCTCCTGAGACTATCACAAATCTTGTGATATTTGGTATCAGTCTGAAATGTTTCTTGACGTTTAAACCAATCACAAGATTTCTAGGGATTTAGCTTTTGGTTTTTGAGCACCTGTGGATTGTGATACTAGCTTATTAGTTTGTCCTTAGCATCAGAACAGTACAGTCACTTCTCATTGCACAAAACTCCTTATAAATCTTCCATATGTTATTCTAAACTGAGACCATAACATTCCAGCATCATTCACCCATACATAATTTACTTTATTCCACATGCTCTCAAACCCAAGGTTTCACCTGTTTTTACTCATATAAAAAGGAGATTGTCATAGAGCTTTGGTTGCAGCCACTGACGGCTTTCAAATTTACTGTAGTCCTACAACATATGGGTGGTATTTAATTTAGAAGGAATATTTTCAGTCCTCATTTGTACTTCAAATGTGAAACAGTGGGGATGGACAGAAGTTTTTGAAATAATAAGTCATTTGACAAATGTTCTGCTTATTCCTGTCTGAGGATTTTTTATAAGCAGTTTGTAATTTCCTCATACACATTAGTCATTCAAAATTGCTGCCTATTTTGTGCAAATACTCTGTGGTCTGTCAGTTGTACTCCAGCAGATCCTTCCAAATATATGATATCTGAGCCACTCTAGATATTTCTGACCAGAGAAAGAACTCACACAACATTACTTTTGCTCCTCGGCTTTTCACCACAGGTTTTAGAACCCAGATTTCCCTCTACAGAGGTGCCTTAACAAAACCAAAATTAGTTTTCCATTAATATATCCTAAGATTCAATGTTCCTGCAAAAACTGTGGTCAATAAACTCATTCACTAGAATATCCACAGACATTAAGCATCGAAGGAGGAAAAGCAGGAGTAAACTACTGTGAACATACAGAATTCTTTTGTAGTTAAGAATAGTGGTCTGATTCAGGAGACCTTCTGAAGGAAGCTTAAACTGTAAGTGCTTGATTCATCCCATGGAGCTCTTCTTCAGCATATTTTGAAGTATTGACATACATGGAAGAATGTCGCACGCCACGGCAAAAGTAAAGCCATCATGGTAGAATTAAAAGAATGAAGAATTATCATAAATTATTATACCGCCATTGAACTGCAGTTATTTTTTCTAATTGTTTTTAAGATATTATCCTACTGAGTGGGAAAACTCATCCCACCTAGATTTAGCTAACTACAAGTTGCCATCTAGACTAAGATCATCATCTTATCCCCTATGTAGTCAGTGGAGAGAACTCAGGCAACACATTCCCTGGATGACCCTAGTCATAACTGACCAGGAAGACAGCTGACATGAATAGCTTCTACTCCAGACCCAACAGATGGTGAAAGCAGATCGTGAAAATTAGGAGAGATGGATCAAAACAATCGTGGACAATTTTCTAATGTTCTTACGTAATAAACTTCTGTTGGGCAGTAAAATCCATAGACAACTGACTATGTACTATGATACTTTGAAGAAATCTGCACAGAAAACATGCTAATGACTTTAAACAGAAATTATGAAAGTGATTGAAGATGCATGAAAACTATAGTCAATATAGTTTATAATCTCTAATTTATCAGGACTGGTGTATAAAAAGAGGGCTTATGTGTCACAAATGTGTTTTAAATGTTGGGAATTTATCCTTCCTGTTGTGGTTTAACCCCAGCTAACAACTAAGCACCATGAAGTTGCTCATACACTTCTCCTCCCCTCCCAGCAGGATGAAGAGGAGAATCAGCATAAAAAGTAAAACTCATGGGTTGAGATAAAAACAGTTTAATAACTAAAATAAAATAAAATGACAATAATAATAATAATATAATAATAATAAGTGTAATGAAAAGGAATATAACAAAAAGAGAGAGAAATAAAACCCAAGAAAAGACAAGAGATGCACAATGTAATTGCTCACCACCTGCTGACTGATGCCCGACCAACAATCTGCGCCTCCCGGACAACTCCTCCCAGTATATATACTGAGCGTGACATTCTATGGTGTGGGATATCCCTTTGGCTAGTTCGGGTGAGCTATCCTGACCATGCTCCATCCCAGCTTCTTGTGCACCTGCTTGCTGGCAGAGCATGGGAAACTGAAAAATCCTTAATTTAGGATTTGCGCTACTTAACAACAACTAAAACATCAGTGTGTTATCAACATTATTCTCACACTGAATCCAAAACACAGCACTGTACCAGCTACTAGGAAGAAAATTAGCTCTATCTCTGCCAGAAACAGGACAATATCCACCACTTATTCTATACCATTTTTGTCATGCTCAGGGACCACACTTTCCAGTACATCCCAATTAATCACCACCACCTTTCTTGTTTCTTAATACATACACACAGATATCATTCCCACAGTCTATGTGCCATCCATATAGAATGTCTGCTGAGTTCATTTAGTCCATGACCTTGGACTCCATCTGTCATAACAGTCTGTCTGGGCAGAAGTTATGGTGCAAAGTCCACTCAGTTGGCAGAACAGGATTGGACTTTGGTGCAGTGCAGCAGGTGACATTGGGCGCAGCAGGAGGATGGTGTATAGTGTTGGATTGTTGCATGATGAAGTCAGTTCTGGTTCCATCACTACTGCAGTTCACTCGTTTAGATCAAAGTTCATTCTTCATTAATCTAAGCAATTCTTACCATTGATATAGACTATAAAGATTATAGTAATGATGAAATAGAGTGGCAAGGTTATATAGCAATTAACATACAATTTAATTTATTGACTATTCTCACCTAAAATCAAATCCCCTTGAGGCACACATTGGACTTCCCCATCCTTACTCATCACCCACCAAGTGCACCCAAGTCTTTGAGCAAAAGTAATCCTACAAATAGGTTTGCCTTTGCCTGAGGCAGGAATAAGCCAGACTGCCTTCACTAGGCCTTCCCATATTTTTTGTGTGTGCTACAGGAACTTTATTCCCCTCTACAGTGTGTAGAGGTCTTCTAGGTCTTCTAGGTCTTCTAGGTCTCTTCTTCTAGGTCTTTTCCAACCAACCTAGACAATTCTGTGATTCTGTAAAAGTTCTGACTGAGCAGGGCCAGCTTGATTGACTGATCCTCGTGTTGACTAACCAAGTGGCTTTTGCTAAACGTGAACCCAGTATTTGAAGGTCCCACCACCCATTGCTCTCAGTTGAGTCTTTAACAGTCCACTGTATAATTCAATTCTACTGGAGGCTGGTGCATGATAGAGGATGTGATATACCCATTCAATTCCATGTTCTTTGGCTCAGGTATCTATGAGGTTGTTTTGAAAATCCTCTCCCGACCTCCCTCACCCTCCATGGTGTCCCTTCACAATAGATTTGGGGCCCTCGAACTTTTGAATGAAAAAGAAAAGGAGGAAGAAAATGAGACAAACAAGGAGGAAGACCAAAGTCCACCAAGGCCGGGTCATTCTAGACCAAGTATTAAAACCAGTTCTAAAAAGAACCCCAGAAGGGTCATTGTAGTGGGTGACTCCATTCTGAGGGGTGTCGAAGGCCCAATATGCAGACCAGATCCGCTTCACAGGGAAGTCTGCTGCCTCCCTGGGGCCCGGGTCAAGGACCTCACAGAAAAACTCCTCACTCTAGTGAGACCCAAGGACTACTACTCTCTCTTGGTTTTTCAGGTAGGTAGCAACGACATTACCAGGAGAAGTCCTAAAACAATGAAGAGAGATTTCAGGTCCTTGGGGAAACTGATTAAGGGGTCAGGGGCACAAATTGTGTTCTCCTCCATCCCTTAAGTTGTGGGGATGGATGAAGAAGAATACAGGAGAACTCAATAGATGAACTTGTGGCTCCAAGACTGGTGTTACCAGCAGGGCTTTGGATTTTTTAATCATGGGTTAGTATACAGGACGCCAGACCTTTTGGCATTAGATGGGATGCACCTGTCCCAGAGTGGGAATAGGATCTTGGGGCAGGAGTTAGCTGGGCTCATTGACAGAGCTTTAAACTAGATTTGAAGGGGGAAGGGGGCAAAACACCAGCCCATCTGAAGTGCATGTATATCAATGCACACAGCATGAGTAACAAACAGGAGGAGCTTGAAGCCATGATGAAACAGGAAAATTATGATGTAGTGGCTATCACAGAAACATAGTGGGATGTCTGCCATGACTGGAGTGTGCCAATTGATGTCTATAAGCTATTTAGGAGGCATAGACAAGGAGGTGGTGGGGTGGCGCTGTATGTTAGGGACTGTTATGACTCCTTTGAGCACAAGTGTAGCGAAGACATGGTAGAGTGTCTTTGCGTTAGAATCAGGAGGAAGGCCAACAGGGCAGATGTTGTAGTGGGAGTCTACTATAGGCCACCCACCCAGGACAGAGAGGTGGATGAAATATTCTATAGGCATTTAGGTGAAATCTCATGATGACTTGCCCTTGTTCTTGTGGGAGACTTTAACTTCCCAGACATCTGCTGGAAATACAACACAGCAGAGCGGGACCAGTCCCGGAGATTCCTTGTATGTGTGGCAGATAACTTCCTGACGCAGCTGGTGAGTGAACTGACCAGAGAAGGTGCCCTGCTGGACCTCCTCTTTGTGAACAGAGAAGGACTGGTGGATGATGTGGCGGTTGGAGGCCGACGAGGGCACAGCGATCATGAAATAATAGAGTTCTCTATTCTTAGAGAGGCCAGGAGAGGGGGGAGCAAAACTGCCATCCTGGACTTCCAAAGGGCTGACTTTGTCCTGTTTGGGCACCTGCTTGACAGGATCCCTTGGGAGATGGTCCTGAAGGGTATAGGGGTCCAAGAAGGCTGGGCGTTCTTTAAGAAGGAATTGTTAATGGCTCAGGAGCAGGCAGTCCCCAGGTGCTGTAAGAAAAGCTGACAACAGAGAAGATCATCCTGGCTAAACAGGGAGCTTTGGCTGCAACTCAGGGAGAAAAGGAGAGTTTACGGCCTTTGGAAGAAGGGGCTAGCAACTCACAATGATTACAAAGATGCTGTGAGGCTGTGCAGGGCAGAAATCAGATATAGTCAGTGACCTACTGCATCACGTAGACATACACGAGTCTATGGGACCGGATGGGATACATCAGAGGGTGCTGAAGGAGCTGGCTGGGGTGCTTGTCAAGCTGCTTTCCATCATTTACCAGCAGTTCTGGCTGACCAGGGAGGTCCCGACACATTAGAAATTGGCCAATGTGATGCCCATATATAAGAAGGGTCAGAAGGATGATCCGGGAAATTACAGGCCTGTCAGCTTGACTTTGGTGCCCGGGAGCTGATGGAGCAGCTCATCCTGAGTACCATCACACAACACGTGTGGGACAACCAGATGATCAGGCCCAGTCAGCATGAGTTTATGAAAGGCAGGTCCTGCTTGACAAACCTGATCTCCTTCTACGACAGGGCGACCTGCTTATTGGATGAGGGAAAGGCTGTGCATGTTGTTTACCTTGACTTTAGTAAGGCCTTTGACACTGTTTCCCACAGCATTCTCCTGGCAAAACTGGCTGATCATGTCTTGGATGGCTACACGCTTTGCTGGGTAAAAAACTGTCTGGATGGCCAGGCCCAAAGAGTTGTGGTGAACGGAGTTAAATCCAGTTGGAGGCTGGTCACGAGTGGTGTCCCCCAGGGCTCAGTTTTGGGGCCACTCCTGTTTAACATCTTTATTGATGATCTAGATGAGGGAATCAAGCGTACCCTCATTAAGTTTGCAGATGACACCAAGTTGGGTGGGAGTGTTGACCTGCTCGAGGGTAGGGAGGCTCTGCAGAGAGATCTGGACAGGCTGGAGCGATGGGCTAAGGCCAACTGGATGAGTTTCAATAAGGCCAAATGCCAGGTGCTGCACTTGGGCCATGACAACTCCCAGCAGCGCTACAGGCTTGGGGAGCAGTGGCTGGAGAGCTGCCAGTCAGAGAGGGACCTGGGGGTGTTGATTGACAGCCGGCTGAACATGAGCCAGCAGTGTGCCCAGATGGCCAAGAAGACCAATGGTATCCTGGCTTGCATCAGAAATAGCGTGGCCAGCAGGGACAAGGAAGTGATCTTACCCCTGTACTTGGCACTGATGAGGCCGCACCTTGATTAGTGTGTTCAGTTTTGGGCCCCTCACTACAAAAAGGACATTGAATTACTCAAGCGTGTCCAAAGAAGGGCAACAAAGCTGGTGAAGGGTCTGGAGCACATGTCGTACAAGGAGCGTCTGAGGGAACTGGGGTTGTTTAGTCTGGAGAAGAGGAGGCTGAGGGGACACCTCATTGCCCTCTACAGCTACCTGAAAGGAGGTTGCAGAGAGCTGGGGATGAGTCTCTTTAACCAAGTAACAAGCGATAAGACAAGAGGTAATGGCCTCAAGTTGCACCAGGGAAAGTTTAGACTAGATATTAGGAAACATTTCTTTACAGAACGGGTTGTTAGACGTTGGAATGGGCTGCCCAGGGAGGTGGTGGAGTCCCCATCCCTGGAGGTGTTTAAGAGTCGGGTTGACATAGCGCTTAGGGATATGGTGTAGTTGGGAACTGTCAATGTTAGGTTAATGGTTGGACTAGATGATCTTCAAGGTCTTTTCCAACCTAGACGATTCTGTGATTCTGTGAAAATTAGTCCTGTTGTCTGATGCAGTTCTTTCTGGGATGCCATGTCATCATACAACTTGGTTTTCAAGGCCCAGGACAGTGTTCTGGTTAGTGGCATGGTACACAGGATGTTTCCAGTCATCAGGTGGTTGCTTCCACTATTGTAAGCACATGGCACTTCCCCTGGTGGGTTTGTAGGAGTGTGAAACCAGGACACTTCCTCACACGGTTTTTGTTCAAGTTCACATGTATTTCCAAACAGAATAAATATGGATTTGATGTCAGGCAAACTATTTTTAGGTTTTTTTCTAATGTGAAGAGCTCTTCAAAACTACTGACCAACTGAAGAGTGTATTACCTTGACTCACTCGAATGAACAGTACAAAGTAATAACAATATGCCACATTTCTTTTTATATCAAAAGAAAACAGATTCCAAAGAGTATTTCCAAGAAAAGTTGTATGATTCAGAAAACAAAGAGGGAGACCAAGAGTCAGGAAGACTAAGTTTCATTTCTGTTTCTATCCATTGCTTATTGGGTGACCTTGGAAAAGTCACTATATCTCTGGTTTCATCTTGACCACTTAGATCATAAGCTTTTTGGGATAGGATCTGTTTTAACCTGGTGATTGCATAATGCCTAGCAGAAAGAGATGTCTAGAGGAACATAAAGGTTAATTATAACTGAAGAAAGATCGATTTAGTGTATAAAATAGAGGTAGGCCACTGAGTATTGTTTAACATCTAATTACAAAAAGAAATATCAATTAAAATTCTATTAACCACAGGCATATGACATAAACCAAGAAACTGAACTAAGTTTTTTTCTAACTTCCTCCAGAAGTGGAATTGAAATTGCTGACATGGATGTACAGGTGAACATCTGAATATAACATCCACTGGTGTCTTCTCTCTCTACTGAACTGCCTCACTTGCTAAGAAATTTTAGTAGCTTTTATTATTGCAGCAATTATTATTTGCACATTGAAAGGAATGGAAGAGGTCAGGGTTACTTGATTCATACCTTAAGGCAACTGGAAAGGGTGGTAAAGTGAACAAATTCACCACCTGTGTGGCCACTGAACCACACAATAACAGTGGATCCAACAATAAGATTAGAAAGTGTAAATGCCTTCTGCATCAAGTAGTTCAACTGCATAGCAGATCAGGACTGTTCCCTAAAGTATACTTGTTAATGCATTGTCCAGTTAAGTTTTAAACCTCTCTCATAAATGTGTGTAGTATGCACAAAATTTCTCTGTATTGTAATATTCCTGCAGGGACTGGCTAAAGATCCAAACATCCTATCTTAGTGACTGTACCACCTAGGAAGAAATTTATGAAATGTTTTGGTCCTGCTGCTTTCCGGTTGTTTGGGCATGAGGGAAATATGAAACTGAGTTGGATGCTGTAAGTCATCTTTTCCTGTTGACTCTGGCACAAAAGTACATATTTTGGGACAAGAAAATCGAGATGGTCTCCCTGTACATGCAAGTGGGTTAAATTTCATAACAGAGGATCAGCCAGTAGGGAAAAAAAATATTCCTTTACCAAAAATATTGGATGAATTTACAGTGAGTGGGATGATATGGAATGGTCTCATCATTCTGTGATTCTGTGAATCCATGAAGGAGAATGAGAGGAAAGTAAGAATAGCTATGTTTACTTGGAGTCTACGGACAAGGATCTGTATTTGATCGTGTGGGCAAAATAAAAATAGTATATATATAAAGAAATATAATCTGAGCTTTTTCCTCTGACTAATACATTTCGTTAGCCCATGATGTTTCTGCAACTTGCCTGCTTTAATATAACTGAAGAAGAATTTTTAATTAAACAGGATAGATTAAAATATTATGTCGACTACATAATAGAATACAATAGTTCTTAATCTGTGGAACACATACTACTCCAAACTATTAGTCACCAGCACAGGTCCAGAAGTTGTCATTGGCACCAGTAGTATTACTTACCATTGTTAATGATGGAGATACTTAGAAAATACTATCAGGTAATACACAATATATATAATATATATTAACAAAATGGCATTCTTATAAATTATATTAATTCAAATACATAGCAGATGCCATCAGAAGTTATCAAAAGTGGGAAATGTTCAGTTAGAGGCTGGTGCCCAGATAAGGAAAAGTCCAGATGGAAGGGGCAATATTTGGCAGTATTGTTCTTGTAAATAAAATAAAAAATGGAACAATGTCTGACAAGTGTTTCTTTCCAGAACAAAGATACTGGACGGAAAATTTCTTGTATGCATGACAGAACAATACTGCTAGATTTCTAAAACCAGCCAGGCTATCATCAATGTCCTTAAGAGGAAACCCCTGCAGGGATTGCAAGTTGAGTATAATGTGATGACCACCTCTTTATGTGCAGCCTCCTCCTAGTTTGCAGCCCTGGAGCAGCTCTCTTTTGGTCAACTGTGCATGGTATACCAGCCTGGAGAAATTTTTCTCAAGAATTAAATGGAAGGAGCTGGAAAGAGATGGCTCCAAGAGGAAAGTTGGCCTTCCCTTCTTGGGGCTCTGCCAGAGACCTCATAGCTTCAACATTCATTCATCACTACAGTGACGTTTGTGTGCAACAGCACACTTTAGGAAAGAAATTCTGCAGCCACTTATATCCCCTGGACCAATTCCAAGCCATCCTTTCCTTAGTCCATGGAAAAGATTATATGATCCTTATCTGCATCACTTTGCTTTTCCTTTCATACCACAGGCTCCTCAGCAATCTGCAGCAGTGTCCCTCACATCAGAGACCTTTGTCTTTCCCTCTAGCCCTTTCCTAAGAGCTCTGCTACTCAATGAAGGATGCCCTCTCATCTTACACTCATATCCTTCAGACTCCCATTTGAAGAACCATTCAGTTGAATGACTGCTCAGTTCTCTCCTGGACTCACATCGTGTTCAGGCATGCATACAAACCACAGTTACATACAAGTTGGCTTTCATTTTCATAAGGAAGATCTTTCCCAAAATCTGGTTCTTCCAATAGGCCCCTTGAGCAGACACAGAAACAAAAAATTCCAGTGAATGTCATGGGAAATAAATGCTTAATTCTATCCTATTTCTGTATTTCCAAGAAAGAAGAATTACAAATTAAAAAAAAAAAAAAAAAAAAAAAAGAAAAAAGAAAAAAGAAAAAGACTGAAATACCCCTTTAAGTACACTGGGAGATTTAAAATTACAAAGAGTGTCTCACTGTTTCAGTTGTGAGCATGGGTGTTTGTTCCATATTTTTGTGGCACAAGACTGAAATTCATACAATTCATTATTTCTCATGGGATGGAAAAGATGTCAGAAACCATACAATTCAATTAGCTGTATAAATCATCACTTGGCTGATGATCAGTCTGCTTCACAACATATTAAATATTTTTAAACTATGTAGATTTAAGTAGTTAATTCATATGTAACTGAGTTATTAGGTATGAAATGACTTCTGAGGCATAATTTATTCAAATCTGTAGAAATATATGGTTCTGGTAAGGCAGAACAAAGATATAATGCATAGTTTCCTGAAACAAAATTCAGAGCCTGTAAAGACTCAAAGTCACACAAAACAATTAAGACATTAAATTTTTTCAGAAAAAAAATTTTTATCTTAATTGCCTTGCTCAAGATACTAAACTGGTTTCCACTATACATAGATTTTGCTTTAAAAATTTAAAGCATTGAGAAAAATTACTAGTGAATTAATGAAAATGTATTCAGTCACTTATTGTACATAAATTCTGGGTTTGGCTCTGAATGTGTGTTTAAAAATACATCTTTTCAGTGGGTAGGAGACAGAATGCTTAACTAACAAAGCAAGAAAGACGTTGAGACAAGCACGCTGGTGGCTGAGTTGTCAACTATCGTTTGTTGAAGAATCTTTCACAGTATGATATAGGTCGATATTTAAAGAAACAGTTTGAAGTTGGCCACTTTTAGTAGCTTACGTATATACATTTATGAGATTAACATAAGGTTAGTACATTAGAAAAACTAGATGATTTTTACAGTGTCTTTCCATCAGAGTGAGTGTGAGAGACAGAGAGAGATGCTATGCTCTCAGGGATCCTTACAGCTCAGCTCAGCTGAGCTCTCCCCCCATGTCATAACCAGCTCACTACAATGACTAACAGGGAAAAATGAAAAGAATATCCTTTTTTCCTCTGGTAAATCTATGCCCGCTATTCCTTCATTTTTAGGTATACTGATATGCCAGTGAGACAGCTACACAGCATTAACATTGGACCATACTATGCTTTCAGGTATAGGTGCTGAGATCTGATTGATTTCAAATAGACTTGTGCAAAGTTTGATCTAATTTATTACAGCTTGAGAAGCTACCTTCAACAAAGCACTAAATGATGGGGCTTTTTTTGTATAGTGCAATGTCCCCATATATATGTTGTACTTTCATCACCCTGGGATGCCTTTGCAATTCTATCAAACCTGATTTGGGATTAAAGCACCTGTCAGAACCGATCTGCACAGTAGAGGGAAGGGTCCTTGAGGAAAAACAACTCAGTGTCTCTGAGCCCAGATGGTGGATGCACCTACCACAGAATCTTATGGGAAATGGAGAAGCAAACAAACAAGAAAAAGACAAAGGATAACAAGAGGATCTGAGCTCTCAGAAAATGGGGACAATGTCAAAGGGGAGTCAAGGTTACGAAGATGGAAACATATACTAGTGGGGTTTAGAGGCAAACCCCTGTGATTCCTGTGGGGAATCTAAACCTTTAGACCACTTGCTACCTTTAAAAGTCAACACTGTTGCCAGCTAACGCCTAGGCTGCATTAGAAAGTATAACCCCTTGGAAAAATAGAGTATCAGCTTGAGTTGGCCTAACTTTCCAGCAAAAATGCTTGCTTTCCTGTGTCAAGTTTAAAGATTCAATTCTAAAACAAATTTAAATAACCACGTTTAGTATTATCTTACTTCATGATTAAATGTCATTACTCTTTAGAACATGAGGTAATTGTATTGTAAGTTCCATGGAACAAAAACCTCTCCTGTGGACACACTGCACCTAACCTAGTGGGTAAGAATAGTGAGTATTAAGGTTAGTTAATAACAACAACAACAATAGTAATAATAATAACCATCATTGTCATCTGAAGACAAAAAAAGGACCTGCAGATAGATCTGAAGAGGACCTGCAGATAATCACTATTAGAAAGTTGGCAAATTGATGAGAAATCATTGAATATTTATTTAGTTTAGCTTTTAGATCTTAAACTGTATCTGAGTTTTCCAATAATATTGGGATTCAAATAAACAGAGCTTCAGTGTCACATAATAACACACACACTTGGTTCACTAGTTATCAACAATAAAATATCATGAGGAGATAGTGATCCCATTAATACAAAACTTATATATTAATAAAGAAAAGCCTGATCAGAAGCAGACTTTCCTCTCTCTTGAAATTGTGTGATAAAAGCATTCCCCAAAAAGTTGGATCTGGGAGGCTGCTTCCTCTACTTCTTGAAGGAAGAAAAATAGTTGGAGATTTCCCCAGGCAAGCACAAGTCTTCATTCACAGAAATGAACAGGGAAAGTAATTTTGACTGGGACACCTCTCTCAGTTTTTCACTCTGGAGTTCAGATGAAGTGACTAAAGTCTTCACCCAGTAAATGCATTTTCTTATCACACGGCAAGCAGCCCTTCTCAAAGAAAATCTGTAGCAAATATCCAGTAACAAAGAGCAGTGCCACTGGCAAACTGAACAGGAGGACCCAGCTATATGGACATACTAATGCTTCGGAAACTTCCTAATAGACATGAACTTACAAGTGGAATACAGACCACAGGATGACAGCAGTTCCTCTAAGGTCAGCATGCTTACAGACTGGCACTTAAAGGGCAATGTTTTCAATCATGTCACCATCTGACAAGTATCTTACATTTTCTGTTATTTGCTCAGTGCAGGGACAATTACAACCATATTTTGAAATCTCTGTTTTGCAGAGATGCTTACCCACTTATTTCAGAAAGCTTTCTTAAATAAACCTGTTCATAACACAGAGCTGCTTTAAGATTGTTTGGCTATGGAGAAGTAATACCTTCTTATGCACAGTAGGAAAGGTCAACTTAATACTATAATTTAAAGAGCTAATATTAATCAAATAATATACACACATATTTACCTTCTTTAGTCCTTTTCCATGGCTACAGTAGTACTGAATGGTCATGCTAAACACCTCAAGGTTGAAAATTATAATATTCTGCCCATATACTGCTTTTACTGTTGTCTCTATACTGTTGCAACTTGGCCCATAGTCAGGAAACTAATAATATTCAGAGAAAATGGCACTATTCTTTGCCATTTGCAAGGACCTCTCCCTGTTAGCTATAAACTGGACAAACCTTAAATGCTTCCCGGAGCTGCTGATAAGCACCCAAAACCTCTGAATGGCTTATGTTTGCAAAGCTAGGAGGGAAATCTTGTAAAAAGTCTTTCCTGTAATTTCAGACAATTCCTGTTTAAGGTCAAGCCAGAAATTCTTCACAAATAGTTTCTCTCGGGGTACAGAGGTATTTCCTTTTCAGGTTCTGGCTATGATCCAAAGTGCAAAAGCATGAGGAAAAAAACCTAATGATAATCAGAAAGTTAACCAAATCCTTCCTATCTCAAAAACACTTCCACTAATACTTGCACTACAGTTTGGCAGACACTCAGTAAAATGTGATATCAACCTACCTTAACGGGTTCCCCATCTCGACACCCTCATAAGTAGGGTGTCCTCTGACCTTCAGTTGCCTCTATGCTGTGGGGCAGTTTTCTATTTCTTCAGATAAAGCACTTAAAATGAAAAGATATTTTTTCACTTCAGTCCATATTTGCAAAAGACGGCACTGGCTGTGCAGTGGGTGGATTTTCTTACTGACTAACATGAGGGGTGTCTCTGCATTTTTCTTATGGCTCCAAATACCAACACAAGCATCAGTAGATAAAAGGGGATATTAAAGATATATTCTGAAAGCAGACATACTTTTTTTCTAATGTTTGTTCTCACTCTCTGGCTACTTTCATTAATTTGTTTTATAAACCTCTTGACATTACTTTATCTTTTTCCAATGTGGCAGTGAATGTATGTACCCTCTTCATTTTATTTACCAGAAAATAGTAATCAAAGGCAGATGGACCATCTGGAATAAATGTCGAGTTCTCAAACATGTGAGCCCAAGAAATCTGAGCTCTGAACTATACTTTGACTGCAGTTCTGGTTTGGATTTCAGGTAAATAACTTAAAATAGGAAAACTGTGCCAACATAAATCAATTTCCTGTGTTATTTTTGTGTTTAATGTAACAGCAAGTGCCTCATTCCTGAGTGACATGATGAGGCCACATCATAGCAAGGGCAGAAATACCCCCCAATAAGGCTTTGGTTTGTCTTCCTGATTCCTTTCAAAATGAACCTTGCCAAAAAGCTCATGTATGGTTAAACCAGAACTCATCAGAGACCTCATCGTGGGTTAAGTATTGTGATTTGCAAGTCTTCTTCTGTTTCTAGTTATAGCAGGAGAGGAATGGAAAGTATGAATTCAAGGTAACAATCCCTGTCTCCATTTTTGCCACCAAGAAGTTACTCTTATATCCCCAAAGGTATCTTAATTTAGATTCAGTATTATATTTCACTTCATTCTTTGCTGGTTTGTATAGTCACAGGCAGTAAAAAGTAAAGCAACATCTACCCCATTAAAGGACATTGTATCGGGACCCATTCTCTGGGTTTGGTTGTGTGGGGACTGGCCCATATCCATGCTTTTAAAGTCTCCCACCTTTCAAGACAGGGTGGACGCATCCAGATTATTTGCTAGGATAGTCCATGCTCTGTGCTAACTTCTGAACTCTCCCTAGGACATCCCTGGGAGCGTGCCAGTTGGCTTAGGCCAAAATGGTGCTAGTCATTAAATAGCATAAAGGCTGGGCCATGGTACTTTGAATTTATTAACGTAGATGTAGATTAGAATTCCTTGCATCTACCTGGTTCCTGTTACTGAAAAAGAGGCAACTTCTCACTTAATACACACTGAAGGTACACTTATGTTAGGGGTTGTATCAATATTGCTAAGATACATGTGACATTCACTGGAACTGTATCCAGAAATTAAAACTTGGTCCTGTAAATGCAGGCCTTACACTTTTGGCAACTAGTAATTTCCCTGACCCGATCTCTGTAGAAGGCTTCTTCCCCTCATGTTCAGTGGGTGATACTTGGCATCAGCAGCAGTTACATACACAGATCAAGGGTAGACAATGCACCATATATCTGCAACACACTGTGCATGAAAAGTGTTTTCACTGAGGGATTATATGATGAAAAATAAATAGTATGCAAAAAAATCACAATATAGATGGATTTTAGGGGGATCTTAGGCTACAAAAAACAGGAAAAAAAATTACTGCTTGAAACTTTGTCAGGTACAGATTTTAAGACATAAAGCCAATCATTTTCAGTTCAAAGAAAATCTCCAGTTATCTAGAGAGATTAGGATATGTGCCCTTCCTGAAGACTATGTGAATCTGTTCAGCGTTGAAATTCTTAAGAGAACCAATTTTCTCGTGTCATTTTTGAAATCTCCTCTCTGAGTAAATGAAAAAAATAGCTTTTCTGAACTTCCACCTCTGTTTCTGACTAGGAAACTAAAATGCAGATAAACATACATTGATGAAAAAGTTGCTTAAAGTAAACCAGATTCTGCTAAAATTTTAACTTGAGTTGAAGCTAATCTGGGGTTGTTTCAGATGAGCTCCTATATTATCTGAATGTTTTGTCAACAATAAACATAATGTTATCTGGTGGACTACTGGAGACTGTCATGTCACCCTTATAAACTCAGAAAGTAAAGCAAGTTTATGTTCTAAATTACTTTCTGGGTTGGAAAATAACTCTTAGTTGAGCACTATAAGGGCTGCAAGAAAACACCTCTGATAAGAACAAATATTTAAATATATTCAGATTTTACGGTCTTCCCATTAGACAGTTCATTCAGTTTGATTTTTAGGAACAGTACAATAAAACTTTATGCAAAAAAGGCTGTGCATAATAAAGTGTATTCCACAAGGCTTAATATGGCTTTTTCCTAGTCTACATAGTGGAAAGGAGCTGCGTCCCTGGGCTACTCCTTCTGAGCTCCGTTAGTATGGCACATTGCAGCTCTGGGATTTGCTTTTCCTAAACTAATTGGAAAGACGATGACACTCTTACAGGTAGTGGAAGAGAAAGCCAGAAATTACTGGGTGGCTGAGGGAGAGAGAGGGAGGAGCGAGGAATTTATCAGACTGATCTTTGATTTCTGCTTTAGGATAAAACTACTCACCCTGTGGGAGCTCCTTACTTGTCTCTACATATTAAGCAGACTGCAGAAAATAACTCTTCAGATAGAGTCTACATTTTTTTTGTCCCATGTTATCCAAGATTAATCCCACTTTATATTTGGAATGAAGATATACATACATGTATGTGTGTATCCATCTTCCTGCTCTTTCTTTGGCTCCCTGGGTGTGTTTCTTTCCTTCCCAAGTGCCGTTTTGCACAGCAACACTATTTCCCTTCTGCCATTAGTGAGGAACTCATGTGTTTGCGATTAAGAGCTCAGCATTTACAAAAAGTTATTGCAGACATAAGCATAGTTTTCCTTATAAGTAGACTAAGCAAATGTCTACCTATGAGAATAACTTTTGTCACTGCGGAAAAAAAGATGCCAGTATTACAGTCTGTTGTTCTGATATACCTGCTTGTTAATTAGTCTGCATATTTTCTTTCCCTGGTGTACGTAAACCATGGGCTGCAACCTTTCCTGCCACATGCAGAGGTGGAAGTGGGCAGTAAATACCTCGCAGCAATCATAACACAGGTGGTCTGTACTCCCTCCATTCTCCCAGGAAGATCAACCAACATATTCTCATCTTCCCTTTGGATGAAAAACTATAAAACACTCCAGTCACAAGGACAAACCACCATATATGGTGTCTTCGGCAGTCAGACAGCAAAGAGAAATGGAAACACCATAACTATGTTCATGTTTCTGGATTTAATCCACATTTCTGGATTTAAATTTTCTGTATTCAGTGGTTTGTTTGGGTTTTTTTTTTTACTAAAGGTCAAAATATTTTGTGGGAAGCAGACATTAATCATAAGCAAAATATTTATTTGCAAAAAAATACACATCTAATTAAATATTTTTGTCAGCTCCCAGAATATACTAAAGTTTGTATCTGTTGCTCCACCGGTCCCCATCACATGTTAGAGAACTTAAAAAAGCAATACTCCTACATGAAATTTTACAGTGAAGAAAAACTCTGAAGTTTCCTTTAAAAAAACTTTTCTACCTTCATATCTCTGAGACATATTATTTGGAACCATTTGTGCACATCCAAAGCTCAGAATACTGCAAAGCCATCAGCAGTAGCTAAATATTACTACAAAGAAATAGCAAACAAAACACTGAAAATATGCCAACCTTGTGTGTCAGATTTCACATGTCAAAACTGATTTCTTCAGCTACTATTGATTTCTTGCAGAAAAATCTTAAAAGTAAATGCTAGACAGTTATAACACATTTTATCTATTCTTAGGATGTCATGTGGCTATTTACTTAAGAAAAAAGTATTCTAATAGTGCACTGCTTTTCACAGCTTTGGAGGAAAAACTATAAAGGAAATGCAGGCATAATGCAAACTACAGTACCTCCACTGCAATAGAAAAGAGGAGAGTGGTCATTAGGTGAGGCAGACCCTGGTATTACACTGGTTGATTTTGGTTTTGGTCTTCTGCTGACTGTTCCTCACATGTGAACATGAATGTTCATAAAAGCAGCCTTCAAAAGGGTGGGGTTCTTTCTGTCTTTCTGCGCTCACCTTGTTGGAAATGCAAATAGTCAGTTGGACATGCATAGCCAAATATTTTTTGCTAGAAAATGCTGCTTGGCCAAGACTCAGTCTCCAATATCTTCAGAGAATTTAGCTATGCAGATATTAAAACTATCTTACTCTTTTTTTTTTTAATTGGTAAAAATTCTCAGGTTTTCATAGCATTTCTCTTCTGAAAGTTTTCATTTAGAAACACAATTGAATGTAAAGCAGAATATAAAAATTTTTTGTGAGAGAAATAACTTCAATAAATTAAGCATTTTGCAACTACTGAAATAACCCAGTCAGCATTGGTTTACCATAGATGAGTGCAATAAAAAAAAAAAAAAAAAAAAAAAAAAAAGAACAAAAATAGTGAGAGTACTATTCTTTGCATTTCAGAATGGAAGTTTTGAACTCTTGAAAATCTACCTGAGATAGAAAGCCTCCTTCTGCCCAGAAGGACTTCCAAGTGGCAATCCAGTCAGCCCTTGAGTTACCTGCTGGCCAGGTGTTCTTTTTCCTTACATTAAGGGGTGTTTAATACATGGAGAATAAAATCTATACTCTTGCTGCCGTGCTTTTGAAGTGATATATCCTTCAATTTACAAACTAAAGCCATCCTTTTCAAAACCACCTAGGAGGGGGACGTCTAATGTGTATAGGAGGAAAAGGTTCCCTGCACTGTAGGAAAATAATTATGCTTGTATGTTTTTTATCTTTTTCTTTGAGACAACATAGCTATAAACTTCTACCCAGAACAAACAAATTGTGCTTTTATGCTAGGCATTGCAGTCACAACTTTGCACAAGAATTAATATAATGTTTATACATGGTCAGAGCAACTGCGAGTAGTTTCTGACCGCAAGGTAAATACTTCATTTTCTTCTACTCTGTTTTTACTTTGTTGTCAATATTATTAGGTATGCCAACAAGCATGTGAAGCTGAACAAGTTGAAAGCCCAGTTCACTCAGCTAACATCATCCTCTGGTTTATGACCAGTTCAGTTTGAATGTGGACATTTTGAACATTATCATTTAGACCCCATCCAATTACCAACAGATGAACTCCTATTTAGAAGAGTTATTTAGTCCTTTCCAAGGCCTCACATTCTGCTTATGGCTTGTTTGAGTTAACAAGGAACTGATCTATGGGGGAGGCTTCATGTAGACAGCTCACCTATATAGTGAAGTTACTCTCAGGCTACACTATGAAAATATTTTCAAGATTACTGTGAAGGATGTGGCAGATCATGACTTTTCACAAGGAACAGAGGGAAGAACTTTTCAGGTTTAGCAGAGCAGTAAGGGAGGAGCATGACTGAGACTTCTTTGTTTCCATTTGAGTCATTTCCCATAGACAAGACCATCTGGTTATGACCAAAAGGCTCTCAGTTCAATCTGTAGGCTTCTTGCCTACATTAATCTTGAAGTGATGTCAAATTAAACAAAATTGATGACATTTTCAAATTAAAAAAAGAAAGTCCTACTTCTTTTTATATAGAAAGGAATTACACCAGCCTTTCTATCAGCAGTTGAAGAGTACTAATATAGAAATGGTTTCTCAGTTGCTTCAGGTTTATGTCAACAGACTACCCAGCCAGGGGAAAATCTTCAGTAAATGTAAAAAGCCTGTGGTTTGCTGATATAAGTAATGCCTTGCTCTTTCTGCCTCACTAGACTTTTTGGTTTTTTCTGATGGTTTTAGGTAGATATCTGTTACATCAGTATCACGTTTCCTGTTTAAAATGGGTAGCCATTAAATTATAAACTCCAGAAGTATGAAAGTAGCTTCACTGAAGAGACAGCACAACTATTTCCTTTCACAGGTAAAGATAAAGCAGGTTATTTTCCAGTCACTGAAAGTTTACTCCATAATTCTAGTATATTGAGAAATCAAAAAACAGAGATTTTATTTTAGAAGAGCATTATGTTCCTACAAAGCAATGATAGTAATAATAATAATAATTCCATGAGCACCTTACAACCAGTATCTGGTTGGCCTTCACATCAGCTCTGTGATGATGTGTACATGGCAGTGATAAAAATATCTATGAAAAGGAATTTAATATACTGCAGAAAAATCAATCCACAAAAAGGCAATTTCCTCTAATAGTGGTCTCAGTGCCACATGAGGTGTCTGAATCCAGAACTGGCTTTGTCTAAACTCCCTCTGTCAGTGGACCTCAAGTTTCTATGTCCCTGTCGATGGAGTCCCCTGCATGCCTAAATCTCTGCTGCTGCCTATGCCCATAAATCACTTCAATCTCTGCAGCTTTGAGCAGCAAAGTACAAGGTACCACATAAACCCCTTGGGCTCTGCAAACCAGGTGTCCCCCTCTAAGCTTGCCTCTGTGGTCTGACCCATGCAGAGCTCTGGGACTTATCCGAAGAAAGGGTCATAAAATATATTGGTCATAGACGAAGGATCCTCCAGAGAGATCTGCTGCTATCTGCAGAAACCCCCAGAGTGCAAAGTCCATTTCTGTACCCTCAAGGACACACTGATGTGCTTCAAGAAGGCCATAAATAACATGCATATGAACAGTCCCCAAGGTTAGTGTCTCCAAAAATATGAACTGTTAACTCTCTAAGGCAAAGCTTTATTCCCAAGAGGGGGAAAGGTATGCATATGCAGACACTGAATCTTTTTAGTCTCATTTATTTCCATTATGGACTTCAGCTGAAGACTGGACCTTTTCAAAGAAATCTCAGAAAATGTCTCTATGTTCCCTTTGTGCATCTGATTTTTCACATGCAGGAAGACACAGTAGTTTTGTGATAGGGATTGTTTTCTGTGTTTTAAAACCATATCTACATGCAGGATTTCACCTAATGAAATAAATAAATCAAAAATCCATTGTGTTAGTTGTAACATCACATTAAATAAGGAATATCTTCTTGATCACAATAGCACATTATGAGGAAATGGATGCATATAACACAATATCCTATCCATTCATCTGGTGGGTACTAATAGGCTTTCCATTTACAAGCAGTGATCTCTTCTTTAATTGTATAAAAAAAATTTGTTGTTGAACAGCTAATAGCCATGTTAACCCAGACACTTTGTACCCCTCTGAGAAGGAAGAATAAATGAATATTGTACCTGCACAGACTTTTCTTGAAATAGCACTGATATTATTGTCTCCAAATCTATGCCTCTCCCTGTAAATTCCCTGGGAAATTTCAGGTGCTGTACATAAGGAAGGGAAGAAATACGAGATCAAATTGAAGCATAAGATTCAAGCTTAGCTGAGAGGCATCGCTCATATATTTTAATTATTGTTATTGCATTTTTAATTTAATTGAAGCTGTTTCTTGTGGAACTGTTGGTACTACATCATCATTCAGCCTTCATTTGTTTTCTGATCAGACAGTCCTAGATGCATTTGTGTTGATGGCTTAATTGTTTCTTTCCCTGAACAAGTGTAAGTGGGGGAAGCTCACATGATACCATGTCAGGTTATCTTAACTACAAGTAACATGGATTACAATAGTTTGTGACTAGCAAACAGACACAGTTAAAAACATTTTAATGGAAAAAGGAAAATAATGTCTTATGAGTATTTTGGGGACAAAAATGAAAACTAAAAGCAGAAGCAATAGTAAAGAGTACTTGAAAGAGTAAGGGTGCTGAAAGAGTTGGCAGATGTGCTCGCTGAGCCACTTTCCATGATGTACCTGAAGTCATGGCTAACTGGGGAGGTCCCATTGGACTGGTGGGTGGCAAATGTGACACCCATCTACAAGAAACGCAGAAAGAACGATCCAGGAAACTATAGACCTGTCAGTCTGACCTCGGTGCCAGGGAAGGTCATGGAGCAGGTCATCTCGAGTGCCATTAAAAGTCATATAATGGACAACCAGGGGATCAGGCCTAGTCAGCATGGGTTTATGAAAGGCAGGTCCTGCCTGACAAACCTGATCTCCTTCTATGACAAGATGACCCGACTATTGGATGAGGGAAAAGCTGTCAATATTATCTACCTGGATTTTCAAAAAGCATTTGACACAGTTCCCTATAGAATTCTCATAGAAAAACTGGCTGCCCATGGCCTGGATGAGCGAACGGTCTGCTGGGTCAAGCACTGGCTGGATGGACGGTCCCAGAGAGTGGTGGTCAATGGAGCTAAATCCAGCTGGCGGCCGGTCACAAGTGGTGTTCCTCAGGACTTGGTGTTGGGACCATTTCTGTTCAACATCTTTATTGATGATCTTGATAAGGACATAGAGTGTATCATCAGTAAATTCACAGATGACACCAAGTTAAGTGGGAGTGTTGATCTGCATGAAGATAGGGAGGCACTACAGAGAGACTTGGATACATTGGATCGGTGGGCCAATGTCAACGGGATGAGCTTCAACAAGGCCAGGTTCTGCACTTGGGCCACAACAACCCCATGCATCACTACAGGCTTGGGGAGGTGTGACTGGAGAGCTGTGTGGAAGAGAAGGATCTGGGGGTTCTAACTGACAAGCAGCTGAACATGAGCCGGCAGTGTGCCCAGGTGGCCAACAAAGCCAATGGCATCCTGGCTTGTATTAGAAATAGTGTGACCAGCAGAAGTAGGGAGGTGATAGTCCCCCTGTACTCTGCACTGGTGAGGCCACACCTTGAGTATTGTGTCCAGTTTTGGGCACCTCAATACGAGAGAGATATCGAGGTGCTGGAGCGAGTGCAGAGGAGGGCAACGAAGCTGGTGAAGGACCTGGAGAACAAATCCTATGAAATGCAATTGAAGGAGCTGGGACTGTTTAGTTTGAGGAAGAGAAGACTAAGGGAGACCTCATCACTCTCTACAGCTACCTGAAAGGACATTGTAGAGAGGTTGGTGCTGGTCTCTTCTCACAGGTGATTAGTGACAGAACAAGGGGGAACAGCTTTAAACTCCAACAGGGGAGGTTTAGACTGGACATTAGGAAAAACTTTTTCACAGAAAGAGTGGTTAGATAGTGGAATAGGCTGCCCAGGGAGGTGGTGGAGTCACCATCCCTGGATGTGTTTAAGGGTCGTTTAGATGAGATGTTGGGGGATATGGTGTAGGGGAGAACTTTGTAGAGTAGGGCTGATGGTTGGACTCGATGATCCCAAGGGTCTTTTCCAACCTGAAAGATTCTATGATTCTATGAAAACAAATTATTTCACCTTTAATCAGAGAAGGTCATTTTTTTGCCTTTTTCCTCCAAATGTTTTAGCTTATTATGTTTTTCTCTTATTTCCTTATTCTTTTCACGATAACAAGTATATCAATAAATAGGAAAAAAGAGACATAAAGGAGAAAAAACAAATCAGCAGGTAAGAAGGAAGAAGAAAAACCACTTTTAAAGACAAGAAAATCTGCAGAATACCAATCATCTTTTCAACATCATTGAAGTGATGGTTTTAAATGGCAGCATTTTCTTCACAGATTAACTTTGTTTCTTACATAGCACACTCATTTTGTTGGGCCATTAAAGGCAAAGAGAAACAGATCCTGGTTTTGCCTATGTAGAGGTGAGCCATTGGTCTAGACTGGCTAAGCCAAGTTATTTTGTCCAGTCTAATGAAAATCAGAGATTTGTAAACTATGAAGTTTTTTTCATTAGCAGACAGATTTATTTCTTCTTTTTTCTCCCTTGTCTGTTGTTTGAACATTAGTACCACTGCTGTGGGGTGTAAGATACTAACCTATCTGATACATGACATCTTACAGTCTCATTTTGCACCATAATATTTGATTGCACAAGTCATTGGGCAAAGGAGAATAAGACCACAGTTTTCTTCAGAATTTGTGGGGGAGAAGAAATGGTTTTCTGAATATATAACTAACGGCTAGTTGTGTTGAGAAAGTGGAGTTATGTTACTAAGAGAGTGAGTTAGGTCCAGGTCTCCAAGATGCTTTACCTGAACATCTTCATCTGAAGCTTGTTTGAACTTTGCTTCCTATAATGAGCTATTTTCACATAGAGGTTTTCATTTGTTGTAATGTGAGGGAAAATGATAATGGAGGCATTTTTTGTGCCTAGTCTAATTAAAAATACTTGCAGCATTGTAGCACCACCTGCAGGAGGCTTTTTATTTTACTAGGGTATTCACTGTACCATGGGCAAGCTTTTGTGGGAACATTATAACCCAAAGTGTTAGAAACCCGAAGGTCTTACAAAGGGATTTTTTTTTTTTTTTAAGAAAAGGAGAGAAAAACATGATAACCTTGCATGGTATAACCGTGAAAGATGTGTGCTGTTTCAGACAGATAATTTTTAAGTCTTGATTTTTAATTATTTTCTTTTGATCGACTTGCTGCAAGAAATTGCTTTTAAAATTAGTTTTCCAATTGATTGATTAAAATGTAGAGAGCAATGCTGCAAATTGTCAGGCTGATGTAGAAAGACTGAGGTGTGTTTAATACCCCTGAGGTGCACACACTCTGTTAAACAATGGGGATCCTGGGGCCTGGGCTCTTCTGATAGTCCAAAGCCAGTGGGAAGCTGCCCTACAAGGGCAGTGAAGGATTTCCCATGCACAGGGAAGCTGCCCAGGGACTGGGGTCCTCACAGCTGACCCTGGACCACCAGCTCAGGCTACCCCATGGGGATACTCCCTTCCATACGTGGTGGAGGCGCACAGTGCCCCAGGACCACTGGACTGGCAGTCCTTCCCCTGTGCAGCTGTGATTTTCGACATCCATCACAGCAAGTCCAAGGGCCTCAGGGGATGAGTGGGGACCATAAATGTAATAGAAATTCATCTGCATGCCTTTTAAAAAAAAAAAAATGTACAAGAACATAATTCTGATATATTTAAGAATTTGGAGACCTAAGTATATCAGCTGATAGCTCTTCATCCTGCCCCTGAATGTCAAGGCTGCTGTAGGTAATTTAGTCACAACAGCCCAGACACCATTAACAGGGGCAGCCCCAGACTCAGGGCTGAGCTGTGGGGACAAGCACTGCACTTCCATTCATTTTGCTGTCAGGACTGGACTGTCTGGTGGGAACCATCCTAAGTGATGGGGACAGCCATGTCCTGGACTTTCACCACCCATGTCCAGAAGGCTCCAGTGCAGAAAGGACTGAATCCCGAGAGAGAAGCACTGCTCTCCACCAGCTGTCATGGGTGCAGATGGGGAAAGCCACTGACACACAGCTCCAAGACCCAGTTACTTCTGCAGTTTTCTGCATGGCAGAGATATGAGGCAGAGTGTCCAAGTCTCCCTGCACAGTCAGCCACAGCACATTAGACAAGATATCAGCAAGAGCAGCAGACAGTGGAAAATTAGCTGGAACAGGGAGGAACAAGGATCTGTAATTTGCAATAGTTGGTCATGCTGTGCACATTTCTGGGGTATTTCATGCCTGTGTGACTAAGGCTACAAAAACACACATATGTAAAGCAGCTTTGTTCCTCGACATGCGAGCTCTCGCATACTGTAAAATCTTCAGTTTGCTGCTGACTTGGCATTATTTCATTGTGTCCCCCACTTGCTTAAGGCACAGGACATGTGCAGGAGATACAGATCAGCAAAGGAAGGAGCAGAGGCAAAATGATGTCAGCTATGACAGAAACCAAAGGCTCTGCAATGTACTTCTGTTTGGAACAGGGGAAAAATGCTGAGGGTAGAGAGGGCATAAGAGCCTGTGTCCCTCTGCCCAGCACCCCTGCAGCCCCAGCCCTGCTGGCGGTGGAGCCCCATACTCCACCTAAGCAACGTTGCTCCTCCCCGGGTCAGACTTCCCTCCACTGTCCCTGGGCTGAGGACCTGAAGAAAGGTTTCAAGGAGACAAAAATCCCTCTGTCTGGACAAAGGTTGTGAGAGCAGCACCCCATAAGACCTTGCCTCACCTTTGAGAAATATCTCTAGCAGCTGATGCTTTTCATGTGTTTGCTTTCTATTTTAGCTGATTTTTAAACCAGTCACTCACGACAGCCTCTTCAGTAATGGGCACGTGTGGCTGGCAAAGGATTTTGCTTTTCAAATAGGTACTTGATTTTGTGAAAAAGACTACTAGCGAAGCTATTTCTGTTTCCTGGCAGCAAATCATTTGGGCGTTATTCTTTCAAAGTGACTCAAAGGAAGGAAAATGGGGTTAGAAATGTAGATTTGCTTGTGAAATTGTGTCTCTCTTTTTCACAATTTCCTTCATTCCCTCTTGCACTTTCTTTTCCTCTACCCAGATACCCTCCTGCTCTCCTACACTCTTACACTGTGTGCTCACATATGTGTGTGCGTATGTATGCATATGTCTTTCCTTGCCTTGTCTTCTTTTTTGCCAGGAGATTCAAGCCTCAGTAAATTACTGTGTAGTCCTGTCTCATAGCAGCTCGCCTGTTCCCTCCCCTAGGCAATTTGGTGCCAACTGGATTATATCAGAGCAGTTGCTTTCCCCACAAGAGCAGGAGAAGGTGTAGGAGATTAAAATAAAGATCAGCCAACCCTGTAGCACAGCAAATTAGCTCAGGCCATTAAGCATAATGGCCTTCCAGAGGCCAAAGGGGTCAGCTATTAGTTCAAAATAATGACCTTCAACCCAGGCAGGAGGAAGCATACACACAGACGCCTGTCATTCTTTTGATTCAGTTTTCAAAATATCTACCTCACTCCCATTTTGTACAGTTGAAATGTTTAACACATTTAATGGGACCTGATTTTTTTTTCTTTCGGGCTGACACAGGAGTTTGAAGTTAACCATGTGGAGGCTGCTAAAAGATCCAGGCAGAGTGATTCCAGTTAACAACATGGAAACACAGTTTGCTTAATCTCGAACCTACTTAAACATCAAAGGTTCAAAAGTTCAGTGCAAATGTTCCTGGATTACATTATTTCAAAGAGGAAGAGAGAATTAAAAAAAAAAAAAATTTCCAAGGCTGCATATCATGTGAAATATGAACTGGTTAGGGTAGATGTTGAAAGTTCTGGACTGGGATTCGGGGGATATAGATTAAATTCCTTGTCTCTGCTGCAAACTTCCTGTGTGGCCTGGAGCAAACTGCATTACTGGCTCTGTGTTTTAGTTTCTGACACGTGCATGGGGTGCAGCTAATGAGTCCTTTCTCCTACCCTTTGTCTCCTTTCCCTACTTAGAGATGCTCTTTAGAGAAAGGTCTGCAGATCTTCTCTTAATGAGTATATATACAGATGAAATAGTCAATACAGGCTTCACCTCAACTTTGAATACTACCAAAGAAGAACTAGAAAAACAATAATTAAAAACAGTAGGTTAGCTTTCAGGAAATTCTTGGCTGTGTCACAAATTTCCTGTGTGACTTTCACCAAGTCATTTAATCTCTCTCTGATTCAGCTCCACGACCTAAAAGTACTTCTCAGTAATGTAACGTGTGATATATCTATTCATAGTGGTAAGTCATGTGAAAATTACAATAGGAGGCCCAAAACGCAGCTAGGTAGACTTTCTTCAGTAACTAAAAGCTGGAAAGCTCAATATCATATCACAGACGCATCTTCTATGGAGGCTGTCTTGAAACTCCTAACATGCACAGTGTTCAGCCCAATGAGGGAGGCGAAGAACCAGCAGACCACAGATATATTGCACTGTATATGGTTTCCATATGTGTCAGTCTTGAATTTCAAGCATGTTCTCCCAATCATAATGCAAAACACACAAAAAAAACCCAAGCATATTTGTTTGTTTAAATTGGGGTGAAAAGAGGATTAGAGGGGAGGGAAAAGTTTACAAACTCAACAAGTTTCATGGACCCCAATTGGTGGGAGAGAAAGTTCACAAAGCCTTGAACCCTGTTGCTTTCTGTCATGTCTTGCTCCAATATGGAGAAATCTGACTGAATTTATGACTGTTTACAGCATGAGAGCTACACAGTGTTTGTGGAAGTATAAAAGCTGTTGTTGAGTATCATAAAAAGAATTAAATCACCAAACTGTTTTCACAGGAGGTTAAAAGGTCTGATATAAATCTTCAAAGGGAAAGCGGAAACTCTGTCCTTAATCTGCCCTGTTGTGCTGAGGTACTGCAGGCAACGCATATGGTATATAACATTACCCAGTGCTGAGAGACTTTTATAAAGCCTGTAGGCACAAAGAAGCCGATAAGGGTGAAACTGCATCATTAGGCTAACACTGGATTTTTCTGCTTTCATGAGCAGACGTTCAACTATAAAGCCTTTTATTTAAAACTAATATTTAAAAAAAAAAAAATAGGTGAATGTAATTTTGAGCCCTTCGCTTCCTGTGGATTTCTTGTAAGTGTGCGTGTTTAAGAGAGGGAAAGAAATGAACAAGGGGAGTGTTGGTGTATGCAGTGGTCTCCGCCCCTCAGTGATGCCAATTAAGCACGCTTTCTGCTGGTGAGCTGAACTTCACCCAGTGAGAATTCACTGTGCATCATCTGCCAGCAGGACTGCAACAGCTGCACCGCAGGGCCAGGAGTCCAAACTGCAAAATGCCCAAGAGCACTTCTGGGGCATTTTGTTAGAGAATTAGAGAGCTTCAGTGAGACTTGGCTATTACAATTCCCACTTGGGATGATATTTTATCCTAAATGCTATAGTAGGGCATTGCAGAAAATTAGTTCATGGCTTACAAAATTCAAACTAGAACTTTACAAATGTTTTTAAGCTGTGCAAGTGTGAAAAACACCCAGAAGTTAATTGTACCTCAAGTACCTCATCAGGATACCATTTTAACAATGATTAAAGATTAAAGCATTCTTATTAATTAACATTAATCAAATGTTGATAAGAAAAAAACTAAATTAAAAAAAAATCATTAAAGAAAACATCATTCCCAGGCCAAGACTGATGCCAGTTTTTTCTTGCCTGGATTGAATTTTATATTGGAATTATAATATAAACTTCTGAAAAGTGGCTTTACAGTGGAAACACTGACAGACTCTTAACTGGAGCATGCTACGGGTGCCTTTATAAACATACCAAGCATGATGGTTTCAAGCCAAAAAAGTGCTTCTTAAAAGAATGTATTAAAAATTAATTTATTCCTTATGCATGTCTAAGTTAAAACTTCTCGGCATGAACTTTATTAATTCCCTCAGGGCTTCTCTCTATCCATTGCAGACAACAAAAATGTACTCTACAGAAGATAAACTGGAACAGCCCAGCCCTCCATGGAATAAGTGGAATGCTTTGCTGGTAGATAGCAGCACTTTTCCCCATACTCTGCGCGCTGTGTATATACGAAAGCAAACCCAGAACACAGCTATGAAACAGCTAGCCTTAAGGAAACTTGGTTTTGCCTCATCTAGCTTTACCATGCAGCACAGGTCACCATGCAGTGCACAGGAGAGCACACGATGCGGAGTCACAGTACAGAGTTCAGGTCAGGGCACGGCTGCTGAGGGCACATGGCCATGGTCCTCTGTCCAACCTCGTGTTCATGACTCAGGGAAGGACACCCATCGTGAAGGGATGGCGTGCACCAGCACACCTGGGTGAGCTCTGCTCCAGGCCCTGCTCCCAAACTCAGTCCTCCCTTCCTCCCTCCTGTGGGGACAGAGCAAGGCAATCTAACACCTTCTCTCACAAACAGGGTCCCATCCCACCAGCCAGGGAGCAAGACGGATTTGGCCACAGTTGCCACTGCTTCTGCAACTGAAGAAGAAACAGAGTCAATCTGAAAATTGGATATGGTCTGCAAATGAAATCTGACATGCAAATAGCTAAGAATGTGGGTGATGTGTGATACCCAGCCCCACATCTGCACCTAATTTACACAAAGGATTCCTGTCATTTTTTGGGGCTGAAACAAAATCCTGCTTCAGCAAGCCCCACAACTTTGGAGGGCTCAAATTTGCAGCATAGTCTTGCAGTGTTGTCTCCCCTCAGACGAAAACATTTCTCACTTTAACTCCCCAGTTCCTCTCTTCCAAATGCTGAGCATGTTCACAGCCCTAGCCACACATGGCTGAAGATAAGCCTGGGGCAACGTCAAGAAGAAGCTGCAACATTTCTTTATGAAGCAAGTATTAATATATTTCCTGTTAGACACAGAAAATAGGATTAGGGGTGATATTATGACAAAGGCCTTCTGTGAAATGAGGAATAAATGTCATTAATGCCCCCTAATGGGCAAAGTGGTCTCCCACCTGCATGTATATATCAGGCATGTATTAGATTGGAATACATAACTGATAGTGAAATAAGACCACTTTTCCATCTAATGGGAAAAAAGACTCATGCTGTAAAGTCACTTACAGCCGATTCATTTGCAAAGAAATTGATCTGATCAAAGATTGAGAAATTGAGTCCAAATTGATTTTATTACATGAAGACTAGGTTCATGTTATAAATGTTATATATACGGCAAGTAAAACCAAAAGAAAACAAAGCCATTGGAAGAAAATCCTTCCTCACTCTGGAAGGAGTATGTACACTTTATTTCTTCTTACCAGTTCAAGATACAAGATAGTGCAACACAAAATGTCTCTCTTAACAGTGATACCTCTTAAAGTGGTTTTCTCCATGTGACATTTACTAAACAGTGACATCTATTGGGGAACATATTTGAAGAAAGTGGAAAACAGGAATCTGTTCAGACCTGACTGACCAAACCATTTGAAATTACCCATTATAGGACACAATTCTGAATTAGAAGAGAGATAGATGAGATAACCTTATAAATCTATTCTGTCTATAGGTTTAGACTATGCTTTTAGGAGTCAGGCTGAAGTAGTTGTGGGTGGGGAGGTGTGGGGGTGTGAAATTTCACTGCCATTTTAAACAAAGTGCTGGCTGCGGGTATTTCCCCTGGGCCTTCTATGGAGTGTCTGTGGTAGCAAAGCTTTCTCCATTCTTTTAAAAAAATGCAATCGGGATATATGTTCTCTACTGCGCAGCAGCTTTAAAATCCAGGGATCCAGTTTAGGAACCATGTCTCCTGCTGCTCCCCAAGCAGTGCTCTTTCTTTCACCAGGGGCAGGTGAAATGTCCTGTCCTTCCATCCACATAAAGTGGCCCTTTCTTTCTAGGATTGTCAAAATGAAGCTCTGACAAACCACACAACCATCACTGTGCAGTTTTATCAGAAATGGTAATAAAATTGTCATAGAATGGACTACACAACAGCAAAATCAGAGTTCTTGTTTCATTTCTGTGAGGAACCTGGCTTCCTCTCCTCAACCACCTCCCCGCAGGTACAGAGAGTTGCTGTCAGACCCCCTGGAGCCATCTCTGCAAGCCAGCCCCACGCCTCAGCCTCTCCTTGCAGGTCAACTGCTCCAGCCCTGACCAGCTTGGGAACTCGTCACTGAACTCACACCAGTTTGTCTACATCTTGTATCAAGAGGGGTCCAAAACCAGGAACTACAACCTCTGGTCTCATTATTGCAGAGCGGAGGAGGATAGTCTCATCCCTAGATGGATGATGGGCTGTGCTCCTGCTGCCTGGTTGCTGCTGGCTCCCACATGGCTCATGGTGCTCAAGGGCACCAGCACCTCCTGCAGAGCTGCTCCCCAGCCTGGCCGCTCCCAGCCTGCACCCCTGCAGGGTTACCCTCTCAGAGGTCCAGGAGTTTGGATTGATTCTCCTTGAATTCCACAAGGTTGCTGTTGGCTCATCCCTCCAGCCTAACTGGGCCCTGAGGTGGAAAGACGTGTTGTTGTCGCTCCTGAAATGATTTTACTAATCTTGTACATGCCTTGGAATCCCTTCAGTGCATTTCTAAAGGCAGCTCCAGGGTCAGATGATTTTCTGAAGTGAAGCTGGCAAGCAGTGGCTGACAGGCGAGCCAGGCCATTTCCCACAGAAGTTCAGTTGCTGTGTTTTTGATTTATATTGTTATTTTGTAAATGGCACATTTTAAAAGTAAAAAATAAACACTAAGTTAAGCGATGTAGCCTAATACATACTTAGAAGAAAAATGAAATGAATGCTAAGAACCTGAGTACTTAATTTCTGTGGCACGGCCCCAATTTCAGGTTGACCTGGAGTTTTTCAAAAGAAAATACAAATATATTGCAACGAAATTGTTCTAATGAAAATATATTGGTTTTCCATAATTAGGTCCAGAATGAAATTTCTAGTCTGAACCAGAACAAAGGAACAGCACCTCCGAATAGTCCCTGCCTAGGGCCCACTTTTAGGGGAGGAGAGACCCAGACCCATAAGCCTGTTGTGGTCAGCTCCAAATGAGGACCTCCTACCTCCCAGTGGGTCCCTAACGGATTGCTTTGCTCAGTTTCCAAAACAGTTTTTGGAAGACTTTGATTTTATTCCAACACAGAACAAAAATAAGTTTCAAAACCTCAACATTTTTTGTTAAACAGAATTTTCCCAGCCAAACCTACCATACGTTATTACTGTTACAAATCCCCCAAGTGCTTCCAGAATAATCAGAAAGGAGTGCTGCATCCAGAAAAATCCCAAATCAAAACCAAAGTGTAGAAAGAAGTGATACAGCACGTCGGGAGGTCAGTGGTTGTGTGGCCACCCCGTACTGGCATAATCGCACAGGGAAGGAGATTATTATCATTGTGTAAGTGCTCACAGGAGTAATCCAGCCTGGACTGTTTGGGGGAAAGCAGCTCTGAGTTGTGCAACCTCCCACACGCTGTTCCCCACACAGGCAATGCTCCCTGTGCACACAGCCATCTGTCTCCACATTCCCCTTCCCCTGCCTTGGCATCCACCTCCTTCTTCGCCTTTCCCCACCACAACAGAGCAGCCTTCCTCAAACATCCCTGTGTCAGGAGCTGCTGCTGCCAACCCTACCCTTCTGCTTGCTTGCCAGGAGGAGCAGGGGACAGGTAAACCGGGGAGAGCAATGCTTTCATATGGGAAGAAGGAGAGGAGGTAGATTTGAGCATGCATAGCCCAGCCCTGCTCACCTGGGAAGACAGAAGGGAGCCAAGGTCTGTCATGAAGAAGAGAGGGAATGGGCTTGTTCCCTGTACAACTCTCCCTCCTTCATCTTCCAGGACTGACCAGACACATCCCACAGTCTGTGTTTGACCTACAGATGGTCAGGACTGTGCTATGCCGGGTATTAAAGGCATCTTGTATCCACATGTCACCTGGATAAAGGATCCCCAAGCTGAGCTTGTTTGGGTTTCACCTATGGGGTGATGGTGAGAGGAGGAGCTCTAGGTCTACCCAGACACTCACAGCGTGGGTGTTTGACTGTCAGAGCATCGCTCCCTCACTGCTCTGCAGCAGCTTGAGCACAGGTTCATGAACCGCAGTGTCAATCCTGGGGTTGCTGGGCTGGGCTCTGCTCAGTGTGTGATGTTTAGTCCACTTCTGCCTTAATTCTCCATCTGCAATGTGGGGAAAATATATATATTTCCCTGTTTTCCAGGCAAAACACATTACAAGATTGTGAAGGTCCGGATGGGGACCAGAAACAGGAAGAATAAGTGTTTCTCTTTTCCTATTAAAGTGGGTGGAATTTTTATGGGAAGGGAGGCAAAACCTTTACTTTCTGAAGCAGAGTAATAATTTCAGCTTGGAGAAAAAAAAACTAAAAGAGGCCTCTGGTAGGAGGCTGTACATTTTTGTCAAAAGGCTCAGACACCATTATAAGACAAAATACTTACGCATTTTTCCTTAGGATCCTCTTTCACCAAAAAAAAAGATAAGCTCGTGGTTGAATGCTTGGCACCAAACAGCAGATAGTGAAGCAGGGATTTCTCCTGTCCTGATCTTTGGAGAGAACACCACCTTTGTGAAAAAGAAAGCACAGTTTGCTAAAAGAGCAGTTTCACAGCTACTTGATCTTTCTGCTCCTGTGTGGACAAGGGCTTTTCTGGCTCTGCAACCCTTTTCCCCTCCACCTCTCCCCTCAGACCTCTCTCTGTTCTGCATTGAAGCTCTTCCTCCAGTCAGATGTCCGGGAATGCGCAGGTCAGGGACAGGGTATGCACTTCCTCAGCCTCTTGTTCTCTGAGATAAAGATGAAAAGAACAAAAACACTAACCAATCCAGAGCTGCACTTTATTTATAGCAACCATAATTAACATCCTCTTAGGCTGGCCTAGGAGCTCTTGGGTTTGTTTTCCTCAGAAGAGACTGCTTAGGGATATAAGCAGCTCTGGGAAGAGATTCCTGTGGAATTTTTTCTTCCTGGAGATCCTGCATGGATCTGGGTCTTCTTCTTCATCTCAGCATCCCCAAATATAAAAGGCAGCCAACCAGCAAAGCAGAGATGCGAGAAGGGCATGCACCTCACCTGTTCCCTGCAGCAGCTATGCCTGGCACAAGTTCTGCCATCGTTAGCATCAGGCTTTCTTCAGGATTTTCTCAGCAGGTTTCCACAGACCCCATGTGCATGGCCCAGCATGTGATAAAGTTGGCAGCAATGCAAACACACGCTCTGCACAGTCCTTTAATAATTTGCAAAAAGAAAGTATTAATGCAATACCTCCTGATCTGACTCATGGAAGCAGTTTTATCCCAGGGTAGAAAATGAGTGTTTCTCCACACATATCTTCTGTGAAGGCTGAATATCCCAAGCTGTGATTACTAGAGGCTTCAGTCAGCAGTCATTTGTGTCTGTTTTCCATCTATAGCAGGACAGTAAGGGTTGTTTAGTTTAGCTGGGTACCCCTCTGCTCAGTAAGACTTTAGGCTCCCTCCAAACCCTGTTCCCTGTCCATATCTGAGTTTGCTTGCTCTTCCAACAGCTTGGGCATCACAGAGCACTCCAGGGCTTGGAGATTGAAGGAATGGGAAGGTCCATACCTCCTTATACATTACACCTCTTGTCTCAGAAGAGAGTTCATAATTTTATTTTTCTTTAATGTGAAAAGCATTTAATTAATTGTATCATTACTTTTGTTTATATATTTGAAACATCCCATTACTGATGTTGTCCAACACTTCAGTATAACAGTGTGCTTCTATTTTCTTGTTTCTCTGCCAAATTTCCATGTTCTCACGCACAGTACTTTCCTCTGGCTGATTATATTTTTGAGTGTTTTTTTAAAATCAGCCCAAATTCCATTTCTTGGAACAAAGCTGAGAATAAGGTATGTCATTTCCCGTATTAAAAAGTTATTTTCTGATACCTTTGTAGTATGTAATGTCTTTCTATCTCAGAGCATGGACTAGAATTTGACTGGCATGGTAGCCTTAGTATTAATGCACACCTTTTACCATTTAAAGGAAAATTGTCTATTTTAGGCACAATTTCAGAGAAAATAAATTCATTTGTTCTGTGTTAAGTATATCCATGCATAATTAACATTTTAGTGCTTCATTTAGCAGCCTTATTAAAAAATGTTTTCAGTGTATTATTTGTATATGCTATTTTATTGAAGTATTTAAAAAACTTATTTTCCAAATCACCTTTTACACCCTACTGAGTAGGCTCTTTAGCATATTAAAATTCATAGACATATGCACACAAAAAAATATTGCTCTAAATACAGCATTGATTAACAGTAAACTTTTAAATGAAAAGTCTATAGGCTGGAGTAGCACAAATAATTATTACAATCAACATGAAGAGATTTTTTAATATAGTTCATAAAATAGAAACTGGCACTGTGTGCTCCTTCCTGTATTGAAAGCAACTATTATTTGCCACTTCTACTACATTGCTGTTTGAATGAGACATCAGAAATAGTGCCTCTCATTTGCCAGGCTCTGAAGCTATGCAGCTGGGAGGGCAGAGAAAGGAAGTGTTCAGGGTGTCACAAAGACAAAGTGCCAGATCCTGCTACTGGTCCTACTGGTGTAAGTCTGGAGTAAATCTACCCGCTGTACTCATGGGTGTTCTGGAACACTATAAAACAGTGCAATTGGATCCATTGGGTAATAACAAGACACAGAAATAAAAAAAGAGAAAAAATGAAATGAAAAGAAGATAGGCTGCACCAGAGTGATTGCTAATGACTGGGCTGTTAGGGCAGAAAGAAGTAGCAGCCTTTCGAGTCTTGCTGGCAGCACATATTTCACTTCAGCAAAACGAACAATGTACAGTCTTCTCTAATCAGGTTTGACCATTCCTACGTTCAGTCACACCAAGCCCACAGATCACATCTCACAGGTGGTTTTGCAGTAGAAGTACAGGGGCAGTCAGATACCTGCAGTCTCCCTAGTCCCTCGTCACTGGCCAGTCAGTACCAGGAGAGAAACCAGCCCCTAGTAGTTCCATAAAAGACAGTGCATTTTTCCACTTCTCCTCTCAGCTCACCTTTTGGGTGTCTCCATGCTATGTCATTGTGGTATGGTCCCATACTACCTTAGCTGCGCATACTTTAGAGCTGTTGATGCTGCCAATGTGGTGCTTAACAAACCAACTGCATACAGAAATGTGGATTTACATCACAACTATTCGGGGTTTTTTGTGCTAAGTCTCATCTATCTGTACAAAGGAGCTAATAAAATCGGAGGGCAGGTTCTGGGATGTTCATCATGTACAGTATTATGTTTTGTTTCAGTATGAAACAGCTGTATAAGGATTATAAAAATGTGATTTGCCAATTTGAAAAAGGATTTAGTGGCATTTTTCTTATAAAAATAACCAATTCCTTCTGTGTTGACTAATGTAATGTACATAGAGTGTTTTGGCAGCCGTTCAGAATGAGGTGTTTCAGCTGTTGTTCATATAGATGGATCATTCTAGAGATGTACAGATGTGATGCACATTAAAAATGTAGCACTACAAGCTTTTGTAACATTCATAGATGTTTTAGGAGGTGAAGAGCAAAACCTTGACACGCATCTGGCATTGTACTGCTTTCACTGGGGGAAGAATTGCGTTCATAAAGTCAGGAGCAAAATCTCAGGACCAGTCCTGTGCTAAACACCACAGCCAGGAGTCCTGGGGAACCTGAGGAAGCTGCAGAGTCCCACACAGATGCTGCCATGCAGGAGAAGCAAGTGGGTAATGAAACTACTGAACAGTGATGGCCAGGATCCTACTTCATACCCCACTTCAGGATGCACAAGGGGTCCTTCATGCCCCTGGGTGCCAAAACATACTTGGAGGTATTGGCTGAAACCAGATTCCTCTGTGCCTCCCACATCTCCGCTGAGCAGAAGTGTATGTCCTCTGTGAGTTGGGGCCATCCAGACTTGCTGGGAAGGGGAACGCATTTGCCTCTGAGGATGCAGTTTGCAGAAACAGCAGAACACTGATGCCTGGAGCACATTTACTGTGCCAGCTGCAGGGCAAGAGCCACTCTCTACTAGCTTGCTGCCGGGGTTTGTAAGGGATTGCAGAAAGTCTGTCAGTAGATCTGACCTGACTGCTTGATGTGCAGGAAATGGACACACAGCAAGTCCCACACATATCACACTTCTCCACGTGAAAATGAATCCTCTGGGACTGCCCATTCTGCTATCCATACACTGCAGAGCTGGATTTGTTGGATTCAATGTACATGAGCTGGAAAATTCACCTGCTCATATGCTGAAAGTCTGATGCATCCAGAACTTAAGCAGGTTTACAGCACACATGCTTTGCACTGCATGCAGCCATTTTCTGTCTAGGATTTCAGAGTAAAAATATAGGAGCCCTGCACCACTTTACCATATAATCAGAGGGACCACAGCTGTGTTCACTTAGCAGTCCCTTTGAGGTTCAGGGCTCACACAGCACTGTGTGCACTGCTGAGTGCTGGTGATATGTTCAGTGTTGTACCAGGATAAAAATAGAGACTTTACTAGAAGAAATGTATAAATTCAAAGACAAAGAAAGGCTTAACCTACCAGAAACCTAGAAATAATTGATTCATGCTCTTTAATAATTAAAAACGTCCATCTGAGCAAAGGAGGGATAGTATTTGGGAGTATTTTACACAAAAGCTTAAAATACAGAAAATAAGATTTATTTTAAGGGGTAAGAAGTGGAATCCCAGGGAATGTGAATCACAGGGAAGTCACAGGACTACATGAGGAGAGGATCCCAGTAGGAGGATTTTGCATTGGCTCATTTTTTATTTTATGAAATAGAATCCTGAATAGTAAAATTCTACAGATCATTTCCTTTTTAAAATTATCTTGACTGAAAAGAGATGTGAACCTTCAGATTTTCAATACATATGTGAATCAACACATAGCTATGAATGTCCTGCTGGTTTAGAGCTTTTTGTATGCTGTAGTTTGAGCAGGAAGGGAAAAGTTGCATTGTGAAAATGAAACAGCTTGCATATTGAAGATAGCTGTCTTTGATTTATTACATAAAAATGACTGGAAAGGGAGAACTGAGGTCAGCATACACACAGTCCTGTGCTGTAACCCACACACTGTCTTTCCTCAAGTTGGGAGAGTAATGGATATGCATAATGCAAAGCTTGCTACTGCAAAATGCTCTAGGTTTTCAGCTCTCATGGGTACACAAGACCCAAGCTGAGGTTGCTGATCATCCTTAAAGATGTACTTGGAACTGTGCAGCACTGAGCCTGAAAGCACTAATACTGCAACTTGCTCCAGGCATCACTATAAGGGTATGAAAGTCATATGTTCACTTAATTATGTATAGAGTATCCTGATATTGGAACAATAAAACTCTGTCCCAAACTAGTATAGGTCTAGCTTATGTGTGGTTTCAGGTGTTAACAGAATACCAGAGTGACTTGCAGGTTTTCATTCTGAAATTCCAAATGCCCTCTCAACTTGAAGAAGAACTTTGGCAAGTATGCAAAGGCAAGCACAGATCTAGATACTTTTCTTTATAATGGCACATACACAAGACTTTACGTGTTGAGCACTGCATTTATCACCATTGATGGGAGAAGGTACTTAAAAGAACATCCCCTAAGCTGTGCAAACATATAAACAGCTCTGTGATTTTAAGATGTAAACATGCGGACATCGGTAATTTGCATGTATCAATATTTTGCCAGTAAACATATGCACTAGTTTTAACACCTGACCACAAGCTGCTATTTTTAATTTAAACCCACACTAAATAGGGCAAGCTTTTTTACTTCCCTAGCTTCATTTCTCAATGCAGGCATCTTCCACTTAGGGCACATAAATATCTTGTCTGTATTGCCTCCATAAACAAGTGGAAAGAAACATGTATTTTAATGAAAATGAGGAAGTTCATAAGGGTGCTGCTTCTAGGGCTTAGCAAGCAATTATACTTACTCTATAAATACTAGCTGTTACATAGGCCTCCAGTTATGCTGACTGACACTAACACAGCAAGAGTGCCAGGTCAAATGCAATTAGACTGGAAGTAATGTTGGAGTAAAACTCAAATCTGTAACAGGACAAGAAGCTGACAGCAAAAGCCCATTTTCTCCCTCTCCATTGAGGTCACGGATGGTACAACAGAATGCACTTACTGCATTACATCTCTCCGTCACTGTAGCTAAGGGGAAAAACAAATCAAAAATGTATTTGTTATTTAACATCCAGCAACAACTCAGGTCTCAGCCTCCATTCAAACACTAATGTTCACATGAAGCTGTTAGTCAAATTACAAGAATGTTTTTCATTTCTGTTTCCTTTTTTTCCCCCAAGAGCAAAATTCCTTATGATATTTTGTGTGAAACCCTTGTAAAATCATGCTACAAAACAGAGAAGAGGAAAATAAAATCCTTATTATTTTAACATCTCAGTGTTGGCTGTAAGCAGTTGGTACATTTTTAAATCTGTGGTGTACTCTTGAATCCTCATCACTGAGAGCAAAGAACTAACATGTACCTTGAAAAATGCTTACTGAAACCCTCTGGAATATAAACTGAATTGTATTTACATGCTTTCTCTTATGGAAGGATTTAACAAGGCTTGAAAGGGTGGGATTTGCTTGCTATTTCTTAAGTAATAAACAAGCAAAAGATTTGAAATGGCCAACTGATATTTAGCTAGAATAACCTTTGTGAATGGATGATTATTTCAAAGAGATATTTAATTTCATTTTATAACTATCTTAAACAGAACAACAACCCTTTCCTACTGCATTTGTTCACATATTGCATGTCAGCAAAAAAACACCCCTGCTGATTACTTACACAGGATTATTTCTGACAGGTACTAATACTTGGGGTTTATTCCCAGCATTTATTTAGTTGGCATTTAGTTGACTATGTCTTCACTTTTTTTCTACACTGAGAAGTTCTGAACACTTGCAGATAGTGCTGAAGGAACTTGTAGTCCTTTAATTAATTTAAACAAAACAAAAATGAAGGGTTGATGAAAATTTGGCAGTGCTTAACAATGGTGGTGGTGTTTGACAGGGATGTTTAGAGTTGCCATTACTTTTTGCTGTTTGGTTCCAGATAGCAGAGGAAAAAATATGTAAACATGAAATCATTCTCACCTGGCCTTCTTACCAAATGTGAAGGTCTGTGCATTCATACTCCAGTAGCTTCCATGCTCATGTTTGTGATCCTGGTGGTGCTACTGGCATTTCCCAATGGGGCTGTGAGGGCTACAAGAAGCCAAAAATGGGGTCTTACTCACTTGAAAGTGAGATAGACGTTTCGGTCCAGAACTCACGCTCTAATCTCCCTAGTGTTTTGAAAATGTATTGCATTGAGCAGAGTGTTCTTGTGCAAAGGGGAAAGCAGACAGCTCAGTCAGAAAACACTTCCTAGACCACTGCAGCAAAATGGACAGAGAAATGTCTCCACAGCCACTGGGAAGGAGACAGGGAAACCAGAAACAAGATCACTGACACCTTGCTTTCTTCAAGGAAATTGCAAAGGCTTTGTCCTCCAGAATGCAAAAGCCAGGAAGGAACTGCTCTACCCAGCAAATGGACCAAATGCGCTGGTCCAGTTGCATTGTGGTCACTGCAGTTGGGGGGGACACCCTACATCCTCCTTCCTGAGACAGACACCAAGCTTCCTGCCCAGACATTCCCCTTCCCAGGGCCAAAGAAAACTAAACAATCTTACTTTGTAACACAAAAATATTCATGGAATATTCAGACAGATGGGAAGTTGAACTTAGCATTTCCCATAAAGCAAATCCACATTGTAGACCCCACAGTAGAACCACCAAGAAACAGTGATCCAGAAGTAACAAACCAGTTTCGTGTGGATTTGGGCACTACCAAGGATCCCATGAGCTCCAGCTGAAGCTCCATTCATGACAGAAGGTATCAGAAAATATCTATCATCTCCCATGCAACTTTTCTGGTGCCTAATAGTTCACAAACTACAGCCTTTCCTTCAGCTGGGTTATTTACAGAGGCTTTTATAAGCTTTCTCTTCTCTGGCTTAGTTCCTGTTTCCATAAAATTTGTGGGAACTCAGCTCAGCCCTCAGTTAACTTGGCTTAAAACTGGTCAACAGATTCAGAAGTAAATGGAAGGACAAACCTAGTGGCATACAAGCACAGTGTGATCATATAAACCTTGTTTGTAACGGGAGCTGGGCTAAAAAATAGATTAGTCCAATTCAGATGATGGAAGCTATTAGGAACTGATTATTAAATGGCTGCTTAATTTATGGTCTGACTTCAGGGTAGAGTTTGGGGAGAGAGGGTAACTGATTGATTCAAACTCATATTTCCACACTGTAGACTTTTTTAATTGCTTTGAAGTTTAATCCTAACTCTAAACTTTTGGCATTTGTTGAGCTTTTTGGGGGAGATACCTACAAAAAGTGGACAGTATTTTTTTCCTTTTGACTATTAATATGCTTGTGACATTTAATTAATATGGAACTTAAGCTACCTGACTATAAAAACAGCTATTTTGCTATTTGTTAGTACAAAAAAAATCTTAGTATTTAGGAAAAGTTTATTATCCCAGACTGAGTGCTGTTAAATTAATGGTTCTCTATGAAAATCAAAAACCCAAAGAGGTTTTTTATTGGCTTTGTGTCAAGAAATTCTCAAATTTTTTCAAACTTCATGGGTGCACATTTTATGGAAATAACTATATTATTCAAATATTTCTTCCAAGCTTCATGGAAAATAGTTCCAGGTAGACTCACTTGTGAAGTCTAAAGTGTATCATTAAATTGCAATGAAGCTGCTGGCTTGGGTTACCAGCTATACTAACATAACTCCATCAAGGTATTTGCACTATGTTGGTATAAAACTGGCTCAACTATTAGATGTATCACTCTCAGTGCTTTTATCTCTATCATGCTGATTTGCTTTACTGATTGGTTCCTTTCTTGAAGATTCAGAGGCATTTTCATTTTGCTGCATTTCCTTTTCTTTCTTATACCACTTTCTATTAACCACCTGTAAGTGATTCACTGTGGGATGACCTGAGGTTTTGTTCAAATTGAACTATTGCTTTGTTTGCTGTAGAAAATATTAAATTAAATCAACCTCTAAGACAAAATGAATGTTTGATATAAAACTTGCTCTGAAACATTAATGAATCTCAGAAATCCTTCCAAGTGAAGGAAAGTGGCTATACCTAACCAATATAAAACTCATGCAGCAAACACTGCACTTCTAATATAATCCCTCTGAATTCAGTGAGGTTACACTGGTAATAAATTTGACCTTCATGAGACAAACCCATCCTTCCTTTCAGGAGAGGTACAATATCTAGCAAGGAAGGAATCACCTCTCACCTGCCAGTAGCTTAATGGGAAATTTCAGGTCAATATATGAGCATAAAAACACTTGGTTTATTTCTGTTACATTACCTCTTTTATTAGCTCCAACAGATTTCCCAGGGATTAGAGGAAGCTAAAATGTATATAAATAAACCTAAAAATTACTGCAAGGAAGGTTCTTGGTGACCTAAAATAATTCAGTATTTAAGGGAAAAAAAAAAAAAAAAGAGAAAAGAATGCATTTTTTTTTTTTTATACCTTGCAAATTTTTGTGAGTGTGGTTACCAGTGAATTAATAACCAGAGGATGAGACTTCTCAGAGAAGAGAGGAGAAATCTGAGGAAAAATAATAGCATAGGACAGAAATGTGAATTTAACATTCAATCTTTAAAAAGGAAAGGAAAATAACTTTGGGTTCCATTTTATTTAATTGGGTTCCATCTTATATCATTTTTTAAAAATTCAACAGTTGAGATATTCAGAAGCAGTAAGACTGTGAGCCAATTTGTAGGAAATCTGATGGTTTTGGTGTCACTGTAGTGAACCTGAATCTTCATCCTTAGAAAACATAAATGGGGTAACTTTAATGACCTTTTCCATAACAAGCTGATCCTCAAAGCTGGAAAAGACAGTATCTCCTTTGGGAAAAACATCTAAAAGGGTTAAGCTCATATTTTAAACAGCTCATCTGAAAGTCTAAAACAAGGGTGCATCCTCAAAGCCACTAGATTTTTACCAGAATAAATATTACAAAACAAATGTAACCTAACAGACAGTTCTATCTCTTGTTAATCTTTGTCTTGTCTGTGGTGCTAGCTGAGGCCAACTCCACACCTGACCACTGCACTGCAGTACAGGTTGTTCATTTCGTAAAATTTTCAAGAGCATGAAACACTCTCTGTGCACAGACCCCATCAGTGACAAAGCCAGAACCCTCTGGAAAGGCAAACACCAGGACAGGAGGGTGTTACAGGAGAATACCACTGCACCATTGCCTTGCTTGTGTACTCCTAACTAGGTATCTCCCATGAACGCAAGATCCTGCATCAATTGTTATTCTCTCTCTGTTCAACCCATTTTTTTATGAATTTTAATGGAAGAAAAGCACCCAAATCTTCTGAGCTCATTTTAAAAAGTCATTAATAACACTGGTGATATGGGGTTGAGAATACTCACAGCTGGGTCACTGCTAAGGAGGTGGGAGAAGAAGGGCTAGAAACAGTACTAGAGCCAAGACTGCTATTTAAAATATACTGATTTAGACATCTGTCATTAATGATATCTCTTAGGTCAAGTCTTATGTCCCTGTACCAGGACAGGTTTACATTATGTTCTTCAAAGTTTCTTCATTATTACTTTTGGTCAGTGTAATTTTAAGGGATCCAGTGAGAAGGGGTTTTCCACAGCTGTCCAGCAGAGTCTGACGCAGCCCAACAAACACTCCCACGCTGCGGCTAGGATATCGCTTTTCATGCTCTTTATGCCTCTCAGTGTCAGGTGGTTGTGTGGGGAGGACTCAGCATCCAGTGGAGGTCAGCTTCTTAGTGAGAGGTTATGTATGTTATTTAGTCCCTAAAAGATAAAGCAGAAAAGCACTTTCTGAATATTGAATGACAAGAGAATCCATGTGGGAGTAGGATCAGTAATACAGAGCTGAGGATAAAGAACATAACATTTAGGTTAGTGTGGAGTTAGCCCATTAAGTTGTAATTTAAACTATCTAAATGGACAGGGCCCAACCCCCTCTCTTTACCAACCCTTATTATCAGCTCTGAAATAAGATACATTAGTTGGTAGCCTGTGTTTTACTACCCTGAATAGGAAAGGAAAAAAATGGAGTAAAATTACGAGTAAATGTTTCTTATCATGCTATTTGTATTCTGCCTTCTGCAGACTATATTATAATAGAAGAGGGAATATTACACCACCAGAGGCAGAAATTCAGTGCATGGTTCACTGCAGATTACAGAGACTGGCAAAGAAACACAAAATCAGTAAACATTTTCCTTTTTGTTCATGCAATATTACTATAGCAGCAATGACTGGTGGGAAATTTTCCCACTGACCCTTTATATGTGTAAACATTTTGAAAGTTTCCTGAAAATTACAGTTAACTTGCAGAACACAATATTTATGCAAGCTATTTTGTACTTAAATATCTCAAATACATCTTCTTTAACAGATTTCTACTATCATGTTTAATTATCAATAAGGAATATACATCTTATAGAGACACAAACAACAATAAAAAATCAGAAACAACACCTGCCCTCCACAAATCATATACCCTAAAGGAAAATAGCACTGCTTCCTCCTCACCACAACTCAGTTACGTGATACGTGTACATGAATGAAGCAAAACAGCAACATTACTTTATACAGTTTTGATCGCCATAGACATGAGCAAGCGGATTCCAGCTGAGTTAGAAACTGTATTTCTGTATTTCAGCATTTGCTTAGGTTGCCTGGGCAATGACAGTATTGTTATTGAAAGTAGAATCTTTCTTTTCAGTTGTAGTAAAAGCATAAGTTCATTTTCTCAGACTGGCATTACTTCCAATTTTTTTATTTAAAGAAGGCAAAAACCCTGTGAATAAATTCTAGCTAGATTAAGGCATGTATTTGTTTCATCTCATTAAAAGTTCATAAGAGTAATGATTAACACTCTTCTTACTTCTGTGTTAGGAACTAAGAATAAATTCCTGATTACAGTTACAGCAGGGGTGGAGTCCAAAGCATATTTAAAACCAGGTGGAAACCAGGAGGAGTAAAGAGAGATAAGGTCTGTTCTGAAGTTTATAACACTGGCCTTTGCTAGGAGTTCTCCAGGTCTCACCACTTCAGGGAATTCCCTGGCAGCATACCTATGTAAATAATGTGCTGTTTCTTTCACCTCATGAGAAAGGTCACCTGAGAAATCCTGTAGTTTCCCACTAGGATCAATCCTTTTTTTCATTATCATCCTCAGTTAGGGTTGCTGGTTGGGGTAAGTAGTTATGTTTCCTGCTGTCCAGGCCTTCTTTTCCTATCTTTGCAGATACACAGACTGTACAATAAACACAGGGAACAGCAAACATTGGATGAGTAGATAATACTTGGATACTAAAGCTAAACATACATAAATTAGTTTGGTCCTTCTCTTTTACCTTTTTAATATTTTTTTCTCATTTTAGTTTATTCAGCTGCATGTGTTTTGCTATTAATTTGAGCCTTTATTGGCATTCAGATTTGTCCTTCATAACTACATGGTAATCCCTTTGCTGCAGGAGCAAAGAGCTGGCACAAAGACTGCAGGAAGAATGGTGACATTTTCTCACTGTGTCATTTTAAAAATTTCTTATCTCATGTCTTTCAAACGGCTGTCTAGGGCTGGTCATTGTAAAACTGCTATTACTAATCAATGCAAAGAGCAGGTTCCGGTCATTCATTGTGTCACCATTTAAAAAGGAGGAAAAGTTCAACTACTGACATCTTCATAACAAGTTACACTAGCTGGAAATTGGAGGAAAATTATTCAGGCTGTGTTCTGGATGTGAGAGATTTAACCTAAGCCCAGGTTCTCCTGAACACCTGATTTGTTAAAGCAGACATTTCAAAACTAAAAATTCTTTGACAAAGATAAAAGAGAAAGTCTATTCATGCCATCTCTGTGGACCAGCATATCAAAACACTTTCAGATGTGCTGGATAACCAAGATAAGTAACTTCCCACTCTTTCTTTTCTCCAGCTACCAGGCTCCAGATACAGTAAAGGAGAAATGAGTTAGTTCGACCCATAAAGTCCTGGACACATGGACAGAGTAAAGAAATACTCTATCAGAAAGTAAGAACAGCCACAATTCTACCTTTTGCAACCAAAGCAAGTGTCATCAAACAGAAAAATTAGGGTGTTTTTTTTTTCCCTCAAGAAGAAGTGTATCTGTTATTTCTACCTGTGTTAAGGTATTTATGTAGCCTACCTGAGTATTTTGGCATCTTGCAAATATTTACAAATAGAAAGAGTAATAATACCTTTACAAAGATAAAAATAATTTTTTTTTTTTTTTACTACTTCATCTGACTCATCTTACCTTGTTAGTGAAGTGGTTATCAAGACCAACAAGAAAGCTCTTCCTTGGATTTCTCATACCAAACCCCAGGCAAGTGGCCCACTACACCCAACCACATCCCTCTTGTATCTCTACCTCTTTACTTTGGAAACTCATTGCCAGCAATCCTGCTTCATGAATATACACAAACTGGCCCACACTAGCTACTTCTTATCTTGCCCTTTCACCCAAGTTTCAGAACTTGCTGAACCTGTCTAGGTTAGAGTGAAACAGGTAAGAAAAGTATCTGTGTTTTATATTGTCTGGCTGTGTATTTTCAAAGTGTGAAAGAAACAAATCTATTTTCACTGCTTTCTGAATGATTTCTAATATTGCTTGTAGGCTTCCATTTTATTACAAGTTGTACATGACTTGCTACATTTCTGGGAAAGTGTACAAACTAATAAAAACCAGTATCACAGAGAAAAACAATAGCTAAATGGTCTAATAATAGAAGAAACTGACTTGGAACAGATCAGTGTTGTCAATCTATCTTCAGGTAATTCTCTCTTAAAGGAAATGTAGCGGCTTGAGTTAACTAACTGGCAAACTGCTGAGATGTTGGTAGAGTAATCCAAGCCAAGAATTATCTATGCTGGTTAAGATCTTCACTGCCAGTGAAAACAGGATTATGCTTTGGATCCACAATCCAAAACAAAAACACCAAACTAGCTGCCAGTGTGTTTGGATCAGGCAAACGTTCCCTCTCATCCCTTTCTTTCTTACCTCATCTCAGGAAAGTAATTTTGGTTTCAGTTTTGCACTAGGCAACTTCTTGGCTGCTGTTCACCACAGTTTTCTGTTTCTGTAGAAAGGATGTAATCCTCTGAGAGCTTGCGACACCCTTTTTCCTGAATACAAGCCTTGCACTGCGCAGGGATTTTTAACAGGGACCTCTGGATTGGTAACATATTCAGAAATAAAGACATGGTGGGAATTAAGCATGACCCCACAGATGCATAAACATGCCTTTCTTTATCCAAGTGTCATTCTGCAGACTTCAGGAGGATATTAATGTGAAAAGGTTATTCGTATGCATAAGTGTCTGCAGCTGAGCCAGAGCTCCAGATAGTGTAAAGATGTGCAGGTCTAGTAACAGGAATGGAGCGTCACCAGTCTATACTGCAATGATACTGAGAGTCTATACTGAGAAGCCAAATTTTGTCATTACTAGTAACAGGAATGGAGCGTCACCAGTCTATACTGCAATGATACTGAGAGTCTATACTGAGAAGCCAAATTTTGTCATTACTAGTAACAGGAATGGAGCGTCACCAGTCTATACTGCAATGATACTGAGAGTCTATACTGAGAAGCCAAATTTTGTCATTACTATTGGCCAGGAATTAATTACTATCCAATCTTGAACTGAATATTGTTTCTTCTTATCAAATCAGCGAATTTTTCAGTATCCAAGGTGATCTGAATCCTGAAAGGCTCCTGGGACTTTGGATTTCCAAGTAGATTCAAGAGACTTGCACAAAATCTACTCAAAGTCCCTGTCTTTCCAATGCCCTTTGATATTTATGCATTTGTTTTAAACTAATTTGAACACAGTAGAATGATAGACTAAGGGATACTTTTAAAGACAACAATGATTTTCCCATGGCCAGCATTTTAAAATAAACTGTTATCATATTATCAGTACAAATAATCTCAGAATTATCTTCACTGAATCCAAATGCCTGCAGTTCAACATATCAACATGATTAAATGCATCCATAGCTTGGACAGATGCACTGACTGAATATCTTCACCTGACAATGAACACTCCTTAACTTTTTCTTTCGGTGTCTTTGACTCTTACCTTGATTGTATTTAACAAGTTCTTCAGTTTTTCCATGGCCTTCTGTCTCAATAGAGCACTATTTTTATTTATTAATTTACTTCTAGTTCATATATTTACCCTTATTCTTACTTACTTCTTGTTGTACTGTCTTGTCTGTGTTTTAGTTTCTTTTCCCATTAATCTCCAAAAGTTTGGTTCAGGTCTTCTTACAACAATGCAATGAAGTATTCAAAGTGATGCTGTAAAACATCAGAAGTCTATTTTTTTCAACACATAATCAAAGAAAAGCAAAAGCCTATTAAAAACTTTAAGATATTATAGCCAGTTTTTTTTCTGTGTGTGATGAACCCACAATCATTTTTTTGCCAGCATTCTTTTTTCTGTTAACAATAAAGAGCCAGTAAGCATCCTATGGAATTTATGATCTAAAAATCCCATATATAACTTTACGTTTACATGCCACATCCATTAGAAACACAGATTCATGTTTGGCAAATAGACCCAGATCTCATTTAACTGTGAGCAGGTAATGTGCTCTGTTGATCATCCATGCTAGTGATACAAAGCTTCATGTCCAGCAGGGTGTTTAGTGAAACATGAAGCACATCATGAATACAGCTGTACTGCATCCAGGGCTGGAACAGACAACACCTACTTTCCCACAGAGCTTTGAGTAATAAACTCTGCTGGATCCAAGTGTTATCTGTGCACAAGCTTAAATTCGCAATCAAGCGTGTTGGAGAATAGCCTGAGTCTTGCAAGCCCAGCACTGAAACAGGATTCCTTGCAGTGGTATTTCTGTATCATACACAACAGACCCTGATGTGCTGGTTTTATTCATTGTTTTCCATTATGCAGCACAGCTGAGCCTTCTCATGCCCTGGACCCTATCAAGATGTAAGAAGCAGTGCTAACACTATGTACAGTTTGCATGATCATATTCCAGACATAGCACAGAACTGATAAGGTAGTTTTTCCTGCTGTTTAGCACAGCAGCCAAGGACATAATCCAAAGTCTGCTAAATCAGTGGGTATCTTTTTTTTTTTTTTACTTTAAACCAAGCCCTAATAATGTAAAGCCAGAGAAATGCTTCTCTAGCTTATACATGAGAGGCGTGTACTCTCAGTCAAAGCAGATGTTTGTAAGAGATGAATTGCCCTGATCAGTAAATTCCACAGTAAGTAGATACTATTTAATGACTGCAGAGGTTGCTTTGGGAATCAACTCCTTCTGGATTAATTGGAGTGCTGTCTAAAAAGCAGTCTCATCAGTTTGAGCTTGAATTTTATTGGTAATTGAGTGTTTATCGATAGGAACAACCATTTGTATCATTTATTTAGTGCACATACCTTACAAATGAAGCAGATTAATAGTAGTCAATTACAATGTCATTTAAAAGTAAAACTGCGAGTAATGTGTTACCCCTATGAAACCACCTCTAAGTTAATATCTGTGTTGAAAACATAATTACTTTATTTTGTCTTTCAGCATTACCATCAATTTATTTCTCCTGAGAGAGAAACTGTAATATCTTATTTACAAGGAGGAGAGTAAGAGAAGTCAACAACACTTTGAGGTCAAGGAGAAGTGGTTTTTGGGTCTTTTTTTATGTCTTGTCTTTAATTTACAGTCACAAAGAAACACACTGCACTAAAATGTAAATAAGCTGCAGCTGGTATTTGTTTCCCTCTTCTGCAGATTTTATAGGATCTCCACCAGGAATATGCCACAATGCAATTCAGAAAATTTGTCAAAGGTGCAGAATTAGGCAACAGAAATTGGTTAATTCAGTCAGATCTCCATTGTTCTGGCTCTGCGGGCTGAGTTATCCGCATTATGAACAAGCTTGAGTGACACAGTACTGCAGCGTCCCCTTAGGCACTCAGGAGGCAGACATGCCACTAGTTTCATCAGAAGTCAGCTTGGGTCCTGCTTGGTTTGCTAGGTGCAATGTGGTATCGTTAACACTTGGTGAGCCCCTTACTGGGGATGCCAGCAATACCATCCCCTCTTCTTAGCAGGGCTGGCCTGAAACCCAGAGGAAGAGAGCAAGGATGGTAGCTCTGCCTGGAATAAGTCTGGGAGAAACTCTGCTGGATGTGAAACTTGTAAAGGAGAATTTCCCTTCATTCCCTTGATTTAGCGCATGCTAGTTAGCACCCTTTGCAATTGAAACCTATCAATGACCACAGAGAAAAAGTGTAGTCTCTCAAAAGTTCACAACCAGCACCAGGTAGTACTGACAGCAGTACGTGAGACACTGCACTTTAGCTAACACACCTATCTGAACCATCCTTGCCGTACAGATACAGACCAGTAATCTGTGATCTATATAACCTGACAAGTACAAGTTGATGATACAACTGTAACATAAAAATTGTTGGTGGTCAGTAAGAACAACAAAAGAAACATCTGGCATTAGAAGTGTATGGAATGAGAAGTAGAAGAACTGTTGGACTCTGTCCAAGAAGATTCTTGGAGTTGTCTCAGCATTTTAAGACAAGCGCATAGATGGTAGAGGGTTCACAGTTCCCTATACTTCTGTAGTTAATCTGTAGGCTATAAATCTTTTCTCAGGTTACTAACTGAGCTAACTTCTATTCCAGGCATAAGAGCATTCACTAGGGTTTTTTTGTAAAGTCATGTGCTTCATGATAAGCAGGCCCTAAAGTCCATATTTCTGAAGTTGAATTAAAGCCAGTTCAGTAAATTAATATCCTGTAATACAACTATGAGGAGAAGTTGGGCTTCTACAGATAAGCAACTTTTCATTCCTTCACTCACCTCAGTCCCCAGATTCCTGTGTGTCAAACATCCCACACCCTTGCATCTAGAGATCTGTTCTGTCAGCACCAGCAAAGCAGGAATTAAGGGCTTTATCTCTGTCTCCATGGCATCCTATATATTTTGAAGAAAACCTTTTGTCATAGCAAGGGAAACTGAGAGCCACAAAGGTACTTTGTGTATGACGTGATCCACTCTGCCGTTGGGATACTTTTTTTGCATTGTGTAAATCCCTTCCCATACACAGAAGATTTGGCCCTGTACTGACATTAGATTTTCTAGATTAATTTGACTTCATACTTCCTTTGGTTCCACATGATTGAGTCACACTCACCACTGTCATACTGCAAGACAAGAAAATTTCTCAAATAACACTAGTCCTGAAAAACATTTATTGTCAACAAACAGCTGAATTACCAACTTCCAAACTGGTCTGTATAGAGGCACATTCTGTTATATTTTAAATATTCCACAAAATATTTTTTTAAAGCTGGACAACATGAGATGATACAGTCCTGTTCACAAGACAGTTCATTACCCTACTTCTGAGGAATGCTACTCCAAGGAATGAAAGGTCTTTGAATTTTCAATTATATTAAGTTCACCTTTAGTGCAAGCTAGGTTAAGAGGAAAGAAAAATAGAGAATGTATTTAACAAATACAACACAATTGAAAAAGTTTTAGAAAGAGATGAGTGGAAGTGAAAATAGAAGCACACACATGTCCACTACTTAGAGAAGCTCCACAGTTTCCTCTTACCTTGCAATATGCAGCTGACAAGATGATTAGATGCTTCTTGGCCCTGTCGGTCTCATTCTGTGCAAATCCTATGTCCTTTCCTTGCCTCACAAAAGGCTAGATTTGTTGACTTCTGTTCCTTTTTATGCCCCGAACTTTTCTTTAGGGTGACGTGAAATGAAAGTCCAGTTCCTTCTTCTTTTATTCCAGGATTTCCTATCGATAGCTTCCAATAAGAGGTAGTTTCAAAATTCTGACCCCAAACTATTTCTTACCTCCTTACTAATATTCCTTGGCTGTGCCCAGATAATGGCATCTTTTGCCCCAAAACTGAATGGAATGTGCCAATGACTGAGCCCTGCAAAGAGAAGTGCTCCATTATCATTCAAATGCCAGACTGGAGCCTTTCACTAAAACCTTATATTTTCATATGAATGTATAATTTTATAATTACATCTTAGGCAGTTATATTACCAGAATTAACACAAGCAAGTCATTACTGGGTTTCATTAGAAAGTAGATACAATGGTAACTAATTGTTTCAGAATATTAATGGGTTTTCTGAGATCAGTAAGTCCTAATTCTTGTCACTGAGTACTAACACACATTTGTTTTCTTCATATTCCAACAAGGATTCTCTGCATTTTCCTTCTATTCCTTCTCATGGGAACCTCTGTGATTATAGCCTGTCCAGAAACTAGCTATTTGTTGAGAGGAACGTGGTTCTTTGTCTCCTAACTCTGAAAATTCCCATACAAATATCTTCAAAAATACCTTTCTTTCTACACTATCCAATATTCCTAAACACCTTAAATTCAGAGGGTGTTTAAATCTAGAAAGAATAAAATTGTTTACCTAATCACGAGGTCAGGAGAACATGTGGTTTATGGATAGATGAACAGAAATGGCAACTATTGTAGTTGTATAACATGCGTATAGACTTGCAGTAAAACATAAGTGCTAAAGAAAAAAATTAAAATCAGCACCACCCAGTCAGCTAGATGATGAAAACACAGCTTCAGCCAACACTGGATCCAACAGAGTTGTTGAAAGATAAGGTCAAGTTCATAATGAAGTCACCAGATGATAATCTCATTTAAATTTTGGATAAGGTATTTGGGTGGATGTATGGTGAGGTCATAGGAGGAAATGTAACACAGACTTTAAGAAAATGTTGGGTTTCAAGTGACATAAAGGAGGCAATGCTGACACTGAAAATGGAATATGCAGGAGAATTAACATCAGCAGAATGTGATGGGGAATGACGGGCTATACCACCCTTTCTCTGTGTGTGGAAGAAATGCAAATGCAGTATGACTGACTGGTCCTCTGCACAAATAATGATGAATTTTCAATGCTCTACTAATATATTTAATGGATCTGTTTCTGTCAGGCACAACTACATACATAAAGGAGCATGTGGGTTCAGACAGGATTAAAAAAATAAAATTAGAACAACTACCAGTTTGGTTTTTTGCCTTTTTTTTTTTTTTAATCAAGTCTTTGATACTTTAAGGTGGAAATTGAATCTGAATAATTTTCCTTTTAAAAAATAATAACTACCCTCCAAGTTTGTCTTTTTCACATTGAAAATGCCAAATGAACTTCAATAGTTGCTTGTTCAACACAGAGTCTTAAAACCCTGCAGAAATTCTAGTATACTTGCTGTTCCTTCTCAGTGCAGTAATATTTTTAAAAAATGAAAAAAACATTTCCTTGTAATTGCAAATGTTTTGTCAGAAGTGAAAATACCCCAATTAATAAGTATTACAACATTTTGAAAGTCACCCATTAAAAAAAATACAAGGTGCCATGGAGTGTCCTAGGGATACTAAATCTACTTAAATAATAAAGTAAATGAAAATGTAATTAGACCTAAACCTTCAAAAACACAGGTGATTTGTCAGGTCTGTTCACTCAAGTGGGCTTGTGTGAGGCTGGCCTTTGGGACATAGACTTTCAAGTTACCAAGCAATTAAAGTGCTGTGTACTTCAAATTTCATTTGGTTTCAGGGAGAAGAAAGGCCCATAGGAAACCGAGCAGACTCAGGCCCCATTGGTGCTACCCACTGGAAATGCTGAAATGGCTGCGTAGGAGATGGCCATGGCCAGTGAGGAGTAATAATAAGCATTTTCCTTCTGCCAAGAGTCATCATCAGCTTTTACCTTGATTTTCCTAGGGCAAGAACTAAGCTTACTTTTGGAAATAATTGTTGATAGAGCACTTAGAAATGTACAGCATGGTGAAGATGCCACTAGGAAATATTATAACTATTCTGGTTTGAAGTAGTAGTGCACAAGTATTTTCACATTGCAAACCTCTTGACAGGCACCTCTGGCATTCACCAGCTTTCTGTTTCAGGCAGCTAACAGGCATCCATTTTAGCAGGTGGGAGGAACATCTCAAAATGGGAAAAAAAAACACTCCTGAAACTCATTAAGAAAACTCTGGGTCTTAAGGTTGCAAGATGTCAGTCGCTAAATGGTCCCATGTTCTCTGTACTATTTCCCCGATGCTTTCTGCCTTCAGAGAGTAGTACTGTCAGAGGGAAGGGTAACAAGAGGACTTAACAGGGATGTAAGTCTTCTCTCCCAAGCAACCCTTCCTTCCACATGCATTTCAAGAGAAGATGAAATGGTTGTATTCTACCGCACTTTTGTTAACAATGTTAATTGTTATCGTCATCAAGAATTGGTAACAATAAACCCTGTCTAGACAATTTCCCTTGCTATGACCTTACAGTGCGTTAAAAGAAGAAAAAGTGATTGCTTCATCTGGGGAATATTTTTCTTTCTAATGGTTGATGTTTTACCTTTGGAAATGAATATTTTAGAAACTTAATTTGAGGGCATCTGAGGGTTGTAAAGTCTAGTGATGACACACCTCAGTGTTTAACAGCTTTGTGCACTCTGTCTTATATTTAAAGGCACCGAAGCATGTTGTTATGAGACCATAATGCACGCCCTATCATGTCTTATCACTTAATTAGGTCACCTAGTCTGCCCACCTTGTTAAGTGCAATGGCTAACATTATATTTCTACCATTTTTTCAGGTTGTTTTTAAAACTCCCAAGGGAAGGATCTCCCACTAGTTTCTTAGCAGGATTCATTCATATTTCAGTATATCTCACCATTATAATAGTTGCTTGACTAGTTTTGTATTTGTTTATCATCAGGCAATTAAAGTATTGCTTTTCTGCATGACTGCAAGGATTTCACATGTCCTTATCACCTCCATATCTCCTATATCATTTATATTTCTCTCTGGTTTTGGCAAAGAAATACATATTTGTATCTGAAAATTAAAACTAAATTTCAGTTCCTTCAGCAACTAGGATTTCACTTTGAATAATAAATCTAGAAACTTGAAACAATATGCATCACCAGTCTTATCACAACTGCAATCTAAACATCAGCATGGCTCACTCCCCTTCTCTCACCCACAGCCTGACCTGAGAGGGGTCTAAAACTAGTTGGCACTTTCCAGTTAGGGGACACCTACACAGAAGCATCTATTCTTGCTTTTTCCTTCATGGGCAGTTGGCCACAATCCAGGCTTAAAAACTGTGCAAAGACCTGCTGAGACTTGCTAGGTTTGGACTGACTCTACTTAAAAATATTTTAAAAAACATTTTGCACAGAGCTCAGTAGTGGGAATACATGCCTAGAAATTGGGAGCAACCTGAGATGCAAGCTTTCTAGAGGCTAAAGGAATTTAAATAGACACCTTCTATCTCCCTAGAGATAACCTTTACCACCTGGCTATTTGATAGTTTCTCCACCACTCCAGTGAAAGTTGGGTAACTGCACAAAAAGGAATGCAAGGTTTAGGGACCTAGAGAGAGTAAGGAAGAGATATCCTGGATCCATAACCTAGTGGTAGATTAATACCCAGAATGGAGCAGAAGAGGAGTCCTGGGTTCTGATTTCAAAGCCAGGGTTTCATTCAGTGTCTCTTTCACACTAAACACATAACTGGTCTCCAAAATAGTACTGAAACTTGGTATTTCCCCTCTAGTGTGTTATAGACACCAGCCCTAGGTGTAAATCTGCATTCCTTCCATTAGGAATAAGATCTATAGTGTTTTGCAGAGGAGAGAGTCCGGGTTTCTGGTTTCTGCTCCCTGGACTCTTTCAGTATTCTACCCAATCCTCATTTCAGCACAGGCTGTGATGCAGAGTACAGGAATGCAGAATACAGTTCTGTTACAGGAAGTTTTTGTCTGAGTAATTCAGGTTTATAACAGCATTTGAGAGTCTTTCTCTTACAGTTGCCTTTGCCAGAGCCATCACAGATCTGTTTGGCTTGAAAAAAAATAATACCCTAAGGTTAAAAAACTGTTTGGTGGTCAAAAACTATGAGCTGCCTAGTATGTTTTAACTTCCTTTTCAGTTCATAATATAGTGACTGGTAGTGGCAGGACTTATAAACAACGTTATCTCTGATTTGAGGGCAGGAGTTCATCCATTCCCTAATCAGTATTTTCCATTCATTATTTTTGTTAAATATACTGTCCTCTTGTGCCTCTTTTCCATGCTCTAAGGTTTGCATGTGGATGGAAATCAGTGTTCAAGGAAGAAGTTCTGTACCTGGAGTCTACACAAAACTCTATAACGGACTGATGCATGAGCACATAGTACGGTCTGCTAATTGCAAAACAGTTCAGCTCCACTTTGCAATGAGGTAGCAACCTTGCACATACCTCAGATCTGCTACAAATAGCCATGTAGGGAGGTGAAGTGGTATAATAACCATAAAGGAACCCCAATCTTACTGCACATTGACTTTTCTATGCTGATAAACCTTATGTGAAGTTTAAGGACAAGACACAGAGGTGCACTGAATTTCTGCCAGGTAGGGCAAGTGTATCCAACATATTAACTAGACAATATACAACCAAGTGTTTACAGCAGAATGAGTAATTTACTTGTTTGTATTCAAAAAGTCAATGCAAACTCATTTTATTCTTTAACAACTATATTCCAGACCCAAACTCCTCATTATAGGAAATAACATGAAGAAGTGTTTTGACCAAACGAATTTTCTGAGCATGTGAATTGAACTGAATCAATTTTTGTAATTTCAAGGCCATTCACTGTGAACACAGTTTAAGACTCCAAGGGAGTACTACAGCAACACATTCAGATGGAATTGCTTTGAAATTGGCTAAAGGCTACTTCATTTTCTTCAGCTACATTTTGGAAAGCATGTTTTCATGGGGTAAATTTAATTTCAAGTTGAACTGCTAAATTGATTAAATGTCTTATTGTATCTCACCATAAATTTATTGTAATTACAAAGCTCCTAAAAAAAATAAAACAGCAACTAAAAAAAACCTGCAACAATCGTGGTACCTATTCCACCTTCAGAAACTTCTTCAACTCTTGGCAACTAATTTCCTTTAATTTCTTTTTCTTTCAGATTTTTAGGTTTTTTTCAGTGATGATGCAGGTTTTTTCCCCTCTGCTTGTTTTCTGGATGAACATGGTCCTACCAGATGGCCAAGAAGAGGTCTTGATGTGTTTTGGTCTTTTTCTGTAAAATTATGACTCCCAACAACACATTATTATGAGCAATTTACAGGAATGTAACATTAAGATTTACTAGGATGTTCGGAGGAGAAAAATGGAAAGAGATATTTTATTTCTTTAACGCGGGTTTCTAAGACTTGTTCCTATAATCAGTAAATCTTAACAATATCAGCTTTCATTGTTTTCCATGCAAGATGCTCATCAGCACTCCAGGAACAAAGGCTTCTTGCCCAGCTGTCACAACAGCACTTCGCTCCTGGCAGGAAACAGGAGGCACCAGCCATGCTTGCAGCTGAATCCCCACTGAACTTGGAGCTTTTGGGAGCATGGAGCTGCACAGACCTTATTCACCAGTCCCATGGTCAGTCGCAGTTACTTGCACATACAGTTGGAGGTTAAAAATGTTTAGCTAGGACATTGCTGAAAGCGTCTTACCCACAGACACGCACACAAAGGCACTTTACTGAGCAACAGATCATCTGGAAGTCTGTTTTCACAGCTAACAGTAATGACTTAAGGCATTTTTTACATAGGCGTTACTACCATGCGTTACAGGTGAAAATGGAGATATCTGGATTGCATAAAAGAGTTTTATAATCTATTTTCCACAAGGTAAGAAAGAAATAATAGATAAACCCAGATTGATGTTTATACGCTCTCTCTTATGATAGCCACTTAGGGAGTTGTATCTTAATGTAACTTAAGGGAGAATTTGCATCTGAACCATCATGCTCAACAGCCACCTATTGGTTCCTGTGACTCTGTCCAGCCTTCTTTAAACTTATTTTTATAATTTTTACATTCACAGCATTCTGTGGCAATAATTTTAACAGTACATTTATGCAATTTTGAAAATTTGACAGAGAACAGTATTTTTGTCTCTCAGACCTTTTGTCTTATAATTTAATTTGGTTCCCTTAGTTGCTCTGTTATGAGAAGCAGTAAATATCACTTCCAGTTTACAATGGTTTTTTTTGCTGTCATCTCTCCCTTTGGTAACTCTTTTTCCATATTGAAAAATATTAGTGTATTTTTCTCTCCCCTTATGGAAGCCATTGGTCTCCTCTGCCATCTTTCCCTGTACCTGTCCCGGTCCCACTGTTGATTCTCTGTGAGAGGATAGCTGCAGAGCCAACATTTTGTGGCACAGAGTATGTATCAATTTTTATGAGGGTACAACACCATCTTCTGTTTTGTTTTGTTTCTTTTTTCCTTCCCTAGTTGTTCCTACCTTTCTGTTAGCCTCTCTGACTGGCAATGAGCACAGAGTTGGCATTGGCACAGAGTTGTCCATAGTGTGTCTTAACTCATTCTTCCAACTGGAAAAAGCCAATCATTAAGTATGCAAAATTCTGGTGTTTTCTTCCGATGCACCTACCTCTGACTTTATTAAAACTGATTTTCATCTCCTGTTTTATTTCCCAGGCACCTGATAATGAAATCATCCTCTAACTTTTTGTCAGCTTTAGTTTGTTCCATCTTAAGTCTTCCTTTGAGGAAAGCCTTTATAGAAGGTTCAAAGAAGATTAATAACCGTTTGGGAGGGAAGAAATTGGTAGCCAGTGACTAGGATCTAGAAGAAGAAGAGTAAACATCAAACATATCTGATGTTCCAGAATACAAACTGGGAAGATAAGAGTAGCAATTTCTGATTTTAAAATGTTTTGGATCACAACACTTCATCCCATGGGAGGCTAATTAAGGCACTCCATTCTGGAGAGCATTGTAAGCAGGTTCCACAGAACAATCTTTCCCAACAAAAAGAGATTTTCACCTGGAAATTTCTAACCAATTCTTGTATGCAATATTCAGCTGCAAGGACTTCCACTGAACAATGGTGTTTCCTCTGAAGTCTCACACCATCAATCATCACCCACACTGTTTTATTAAATTAGATTTACTGCACCATGTTGCCCAATTTCACAGGTCATTTTCTGAAATATTACACAGATAAGAGATTATGAATGCATATTTTTACTGCATCTGTCCTTCAGTGCAGAGAGTGCAGCCTCCATGGCACTATGCAAATAAAAGGAAGGCTACAGGTGCATCTCTGCAGAGCCCTGCAGCCTCTAATCATGGTGGCTGTGTCCACTCCTACTTACTCAAGATAACAGCATTTTAAAATATTTATTTCATTTCTAATCTTTGTATGTAAATTCCATTCATGGGAACATTCTGTGTTGAGTACATCCAAGACTCAAGAAAAAGTATATCATAGCCTAGAAATAAAGCCTATGAATCCTACAGTTTTATTCTGCCACATGTGTTCAGTAAGGTATCGCAGTATTACGACTACATTTTACAGATGTTCACTGTGACTGTATTTGAGTAACTCCAACTGGACAACGTATTATCTCTGCAAATATGTTTCTGTACACCGAGTTGTTTCCAAGTCCATAAAGTTTGAAATACCACGTGGCTGTTCCAATGTCAGCACTCTGTTTATGCAGTGAAGTGTTACACATGGACTCTTGCAGAAGTAAATAAAATTATCTCACACTGTCACACAGCCGGGGAAAAATGTTGCATTTCTTTCTGACACATCACTTTGGAACAGAGCAGATCTGAGGAAGCAGTACAACTGTGGGAAAATTTATCTCTGGAGTTATCTATCTCAATAACCATGTCGCTGTACATATTAAGGCTAACCTCTATATGACTCTCATTTCACTGCAATGGGACTCCTGCGGCAAGTGATACACAGTGAGACCGAGTGGAAATAAGGGACAGGGAGGAGGCAGAACATTATTTCAATTTAATTTTAATTTAAAAATGAGTGTAAATACAATTGTAACTTAATTTCTTACCAGCTATTTTTGAACTCTCATGGTTCCTTCAGTTCCAGAGGTTTATAAAGGACAGAAAATTTAAGGCCCAGTCCCTTAAAGATGTCAGTGAATGATTTTCCATGAGGGAGCTGTTTCATGCAGCAGTGGAGCCAGTCTGTTTCACACACACCCTAACATTTCATTTAAAATGAAGTCTCCTGTGGTATCCAAAGAGGCTGTGCTTTGGTGGGTCACTGTGTTACCACCTATTTTAAATTAGGATTTAGCCTTTGTGTTTTTGTTAGATTCCTATCACAGACATTCACACACCCTGCTGAATCCTAAACACAGGGGTAGATTAATTACATGTTTACAGGGACAAAATACAAAACAAAAAACTACACAGAACACAGGACCATGTTCAAAGGACACTCAAGCAGGGCATATGATTCTATATGCTTGTGATGCGGCAGGGAAAAGATTACTGCTTTCCTTATTCATATTTTGTAGTTTGAGTGACTCCAGACTAACCTCAGGGAGAGCCCAGAATATCAGCTTGTCTGCACCTGGGAGCTGACAGTGGAATATGCAATCAGGAGAGCCTGCTGCCTGATTAAACCTCTCCTGACACTATCCCAGCTTTGGTGAAATTTAAACTGCCTCTTCTCTCTTTCTCTGCCATTGTGAGAGGCATGGCAAGGCATTAAACCCTGCTTGTTAATGATGGATGACCCCACTGGTTCAGCCCAGTGCTGTCTCCTGGGAACATGGCAGAGATGGGCTGGCAGCAGAGCACAGGCTGTGCTTCAAACCAGCTGGCCAGCAGGGACCCCCAGTCTGTATCACCAATGACACAGCCGCCTTTCATTTCCTCCTGTCCCTGAGGTTTTAATATTATGGTGCGGGGAAAGTGCCTTTTAGTATTTCATTGACGGCATTCATTAATGCTGCTTCTCTGAGCCATTTGGACCAGAGCAGGGGAGGTGGTGTGAGGGGAAGGGAGTTGTAATGGAAAAGGAGAAGCATCATGTTTTGACTGATGCTATCACCACAGGCTACTGCACTGAAAGGAAAGTTAAATAAATCCTTTGAAAAGCTATAAGATCTCTGACTGCATTGAAATCCTTTGTTATCACAATGCACTTTGCAGCACTCTGTCTCAGAGCATATTTTCTCCATATTTGTAGCAGGCATGTTTTCTCCTGAAAGATGGCATAAGTGGCCTTTCCCCCCCAATATGTACAATGCACACAGACCTTAAGCTCATTTATTGTATTGCATTGTCCAGATGTGTCAGAGGCACCAAGCTCAATCACAGAAAACTTCACTTCTGGTGTGAGGAATTTTTGTGATCATGACAGAGAAGGCGTTTTGAAATGAGAATTTGCCTGAGGTGGGAGATTACAAGCCAACACAGTGGATGGAAGATATAGAATATATCTTCAATGAAAGATATAGAATATATCTTCAGTGTGCATTTCTACCCTTGAAGGTTACTGAATAGAGTATTGGAGACTATCTTATTAATGTAATAAAACAGGCACTGTATTTGCTCTAGGCATCGTGGAGACATGGGTCCTTATATCTGAAAAAAAAAAAAAAAAAAAAAAGAGTTGCTACACCAGCCCAAAGCACAAATTTGTTAGTTAACAGGAGCTGAGACAGAAGGCCACATTTACCTTAACCATCTGTCCGTGAAGTCGTTTTCCTTCCTCTTCTCTTGCTAACAATGAATAGCCTTACAGGGAGACATGCTCTCAGGAAAGAGCTCAACTAGTGCTCCTCTACTTTTGCCAAAGCTGTTCAGTAACAGCTGAGACTATCAGCTAGGATACAAAAAAACAGTATTACCTCATCGCTTCGACCCACATGGACTTGAATTTGAGGAATCCTACCTTCTGAAACATATATGAGAACTCCCTACCTTCTTTACAGAAAAGGCGGCAGAAATTGCCTTTTTCCACCTGGTTGACAATCTCAATGTTCTGTTTCAAAAATTACTAAAAATGACAAAATTAATATTATAGTGCAGCTTTGCTGTTATTGTTGGTTTGGTCCAATCTAACAGTTTAGGTCCTGTATGTAAGCACATGCCACCAAAAATAGAGGGCTCAGGATATTGACCTCATACATGAACTATGTTTATATGAGAAGTCTTGTGGGGGATCAGCTACAGAGTACAAGGCTCTGACTCCTGTTAATAACAAGGAATAAGCTATTTGCCTCTAAGTATTAGGTGGAAGGGTTTTGGTGGTGTTGGATATTTCTAACATACAAGGTACTTTCGGATCGCCTGGCTTAAATTCTTGACTGTAGTCAGAGATGAACAATGTATTAATAAATAAGCAGAGTGCAATCGGCAAGAAATAGAGGTGTTAAGAAATTTTCCAGTGGAACAATTTCAGCTAAAAGACTGAAATGTTATATGGAGGCATCTCAGTTTTGTAAAATCTTATGAAACCACAGGCATGTGAGTTGTGCTGGGAGCGAGCTTAAGGGGAACCTGGGAGGCACAGGGTCTTTGTCCCTGTAACAAGCCCTCAGAGGAAGCTTTTCTGCATCTGGAGACCTGAGGCACCCTGGTTCCTGTCTCAAGGTGTGAAAATGTTCCAGAACAGCCATAAGCTGCAAGCTACATAAGTCATAAGATATTTTTTTAAATTATATTTGCTATCAGAACAAAAACTGATTTTGAAACCTCAGCATTTGCCTGGAATCAGTAATCCTCTGTTTCAGGCCAGCTGTATGAATTAACACTAAACATCAACATACGTCTTTAGCAAACAAAGCTGTTATTTCATATTGTTTCTGATCAATGTCTTTTCCACTAAAGGGAAAGAGATATAAACCCAACAAGGGCTGAGAGCTTCCTGTGACATCAGTAGCTATTTTTATCACTACCATCATCAAGAAAACTTGCAGTACCTTTAATACTACTTAACTGAAACATTAGTATCATCTTAAGGTAAAGAAGGTACTCAATGTGTTGCGGAGTTGTAACACCCCCACAAAATGCAAAGGCTTGTGTTTTGCTTTTCTTCTAGCCACGCAGTTGGTTGCCACCCTGCAGCCTCAGGCACAAACACTCATAACAAGAGCTCAGGAAGAGCTTGTGAGTCTGAACTGAGCTTCAAGCAGCTGGTGCTGCTTATGTGTGGTCTGTCCAGGACACCTGAATAGGAGCCTGGATCTACAGCAAGGTGCTGAGCATGCTTGTGCTCTCCTTCCCTGGACAGTTCTGGTGTGGACATATGTTCCCTTCTGCTGACTTAGCTGTGAGAGTAGAAATACCCAGCAAAGGGATGGAGAGAACCTCTGGGTGTGTTAACCTCTTGTGCTGCTGCCCGAGTTTCTCCAGAGCTCGTCTGTCAGCATTGTGTTAGAAGACAAGGACTGCAATTGTTTACTTCTTCCTATAGAGAGGGTGCAAGGGGGGAAACTCATGGAAACATTTCTTTCTGTGCATTCCCACAGAGGTCAGTCGCAGTCCTACCTTGTGAATTACATGGTTTAAACCCTTCTGTGAAGCAAAAGTACATTGATTTTGAAAGCTGGCATTTAAGCAGAGCACCTTCATGGTTACATTAATTATTTAACACATTTGTTAGCCATATAGAAAACTAGCAATTTCTACCACAAACAGCTAAAGGAAATGCTTTTTCACAGTCTGCTGGGAAGGAGTTTTGTATATGCAAATAAAAGCTACAATGAACTGTTAAGGATCCAGGCCTCAAATTTCTGTTGTGTCCTAGTTATTAGTTGCAGATGTCCAGTAATGATCGCTCTTTGTTCACCAAATTGACTTTTTTTTTTTTTTTTTCCCCTGTGGGGCAAAGGATGGAGCAATTTGGCTAAAGAAATTCTGTCCCTCCACTTCTTGTTTTCTTAATGAAAAAAAATGAAATCTCTTGAAACATGGAGTAGGTTAATTGGAGCAACAACTGTCTTGTTCAGTTAATCAGCTCTGAACTCACCAATAGGTATCCCAGCTGGCACTGGAAGTAATCACTGGAAGTGTAGGAGTGTGTATATAAGCTAGCCAAAGCTCAAAGAACAAAACTGTGCCTGTGATGACTGAATAGACAGCATTATCCTGATGAAGGTTTTCTTACAAAATTATTTCAGTGGATCAAAATATCATATGCACAGTACAAAAAAGGAAAAGCAGAACAATATTAAAATGAAAAGGAGATGATAAAAAAAATAACATTAAGACTTGAATCTAGAGAGTCAATAGAATTCAGTTGAATAGCCCATTGTACCTTTTCTGCTATAAAAAAGCTCTGTTTGAGAAAAGGATTTTATTTCAGCCTGAAGTGACACTATGAAAGGAAATTTTCTGACTAAGAATTCACTGGGACTGTGACAGTCATTACTAAAATAAGAAGAGACAATGACATAAACTGCTACTAAAAAATACCTACTAGCACAAACAATCTAAATATATTCTCCTATTTAAAAGATGTTAACATTCATAACACCTGGGAGCTTGCTGTTACACATCTAAACCTGGCTCTGCAGCAGTGGCACATCACTCACATTCCACCTCTCCCAGGTCATACTACTTTTCCCCCAAACATTCAATTAGATGACAGAGAACTATCCTGAGCCAGTGAAAACCAGCATAGCAATGTCATCTCATTATCTCTTTGCTAAGAGAGATCTCCTTTTTATTTTTCCAGCAACAAAGTACTGGGTCCCACTCTGTGCTATACCCTTTTTTTTTTTGCCAGTGTAATTTTAGAGGGATCAGTCAAATAGCAGAGAGTAAAGCTGGGTACCAACAGGGGTAGTCTCAGGGCATGAATAGGATGTCATGTCCTGGATCAGCATGGAAGAGGTTATGACTCTGTCATTTTTCTCTTGACAGCTTTGATTATGCAACTCAGAGTGTGAAAGTCCATGGCTGCGTTAACAAAAGGACTTGTGCTGTATTTAGGCACCTAAATTTCACGTGTAGACCTTTGACATGTGCCTTTGCTATGAACCTTCCCCAGACATCAAGCCTCTCCTTTCCACAATAGCCCAGAAGTGCCTCAGTCTTGACACTGCTGAGTAGCTGTAGCCCAGCTCACTCCCAGCTCCCAGCCTGACCCACAAGCCAGCTCATGTCAGCTTCTCTCATTTAAAACCCCCAGGTGATGATTGCTATCAAAGGAGGCCTGCCTGGCTGGGTTTCCATGAAATGGTGCCAGAGATCATGCTGGCAACCGGTGCTGTGTAGCCCTCTCCATGCCGCATAGACAGGAGTACCTAATTTAGGTATCACAAATGTTGCCAGCAGCCTTAACACTTAAATCCTTTTTGTGTAGGCAGTCCTGAGGTACAGTACTGCAAGTTGTCCTATAATTCCTGGTGACAGCTAAGATAGTGGTCTTATTTGTTTATGATTAAAATTTAAGAAGAGCAATTTTGTTAAATGGATACAAATTTATATCACAAGAGAAATAACAGCACAAAGCTAATTATATTACTTCCCCACAAAAAAAAAAAAAAAAAGAAAAGGCACGTCTTTTTAAAGAACAAAGCTTGGCTAACCTTTCTGCACTACCATAGTATTTCATGGCGATAGCTATAACCTGTTTTCTGCTCTTGGCAGGAAGTAGACTCCTTTCTATCAAGGTCACGCAGAAGAAACCTCACTAATACAAAGAAGGGAACAAAGTCTAAGAAGCACTTTGTATCAGTTGTCATGCAAAGACATAATAATGGTACTTAGGCTGTTAAATCAAAGCGTGCCATTTAAATAACATAAAATATCACTTTGACTAAGAGAAATGTAATAGCAAGGAATAAAGCAAAAGGAAAATCCCCTAAATCCTGAAGAACTACAGCAAATCCATTCATTATAAGCCAATAAATTTGAACCAGAAATCTAAACTACTCTATTAGAGAGCCATCAGTGGTAATTCTTTGGCCACACAAGGTAGGATATCTGTGATTAAGTCCACCAGTGCCAAGATCAAAAGAAGCCATCAGACATTTAATCACATCACAGATGATATCTGAAGCAAGGCCCTGTTTGTTGTCACAGTTTGCTGAGGTGATGTGTCAGGCTGCTTGGGGAAGTATCCCAAAAAGAAGTCATGCCTGTTACTGAACAGTGTCCCTGTTTACACGGTGCCTAACTCTGCTCAACTCTGTGAGGGCCAAAGCTGTCAGCAAAGAGGAATTCCTAGTTGATGAAATCACACTTGTATTTGGCACTTTTCTGAATGCAGTCTTTGTGAAGCAGTCACATTTCAATAACACAGATGTTACAGGGGAAGGACAGTCTAGTTACATCCTATTTACAGCAATGTGACTAAGATTAAAGTCTGGCTTGAAATATCTAAGACTGGAACTCAAATAATTTGGATACAAAGGATCAGAGGGGTTGGTAGGAAACAAAAAACGCTTTTAAGGAATACTTTGCTTCAGGTCTTCATCATCATGGTCAACCAAATAAACCTCTCTTATGCTGAAATAAACTTAGCAACAGACATTTGTTCATTCCCTGAAATCTGAATGTTCTTTGTGGTTTTACAGTAAACGTTCTTTGCAGTTTGGGACCACTGATTTCTCTTCTGAGAATTCCATGTCTGGACAGAGCCATCCTTAACCTTTTTGAAGGTTTTTTCCTAAGAATACAGGATAAAAATCAAAGATCTTATCTTTGCTCCATTATGCTGGCTTTGTGTCACAGCAATCCTATTGGTTTCTGTAGAGGAAGGGCATCATGATCTTCATGTATCAAATTCAAGAATTAAATCCTAAATACATACTGCTTTTCTAGACATGATCAAGCACAATATGATCCACATTCGTAGTTATCTGAAGAGTGTCACGGCCAAAGCAGAAGAAACCCTGGCTTGGGAAGAATCATAACTGGAAGCAATAATATTAAACAAAGGAAAGAAGGATTGGAGAAACATAATTGCTTTCTTCTTCTTGATCTGTCATGTTATGTCTGTGCAGTGTCATTCATCAGCAGTGTCACAAGGATATAGTAAACTGTATTTCATTGGTTAAAAGATCTGTCTTCCATCATTAGAGGATCAGGAAGTGTAAGACTATCTGTAGTCTTTTAAATATAAGTACTTCTTGCCCTCTTTGAGAATTAGTTCAGTTAAAGACACGTCATAACACAACAGTAAAGACAGATCTATTGCTAATTAGCAAGTGCAGTTCCTAAAACGCCAGTGCAGTATGCTTTTTTTCTTGAATCAGTTACACTTGAAGCCTGTTTTTTTTTTACAGAAGGTAAAGACTTACTGTGAGATCCTAGCTGAGCCTGCAATACATGAGATATTTGCAACACAGAACCTAAGAGGTGTTAACCTGACTCAGATTTTACATACATCAGGCCTTATCACTTCTTTCAGCCAAAAACTGCTTCAGCTACAGAATACCTACAAGAAAAGCTATGGGAAGACAATATCTGTGTAAGTGTAAACAGACAAAAACACTTAGGATTTCTTATTTTTTATCCATGTAACCCAAGTCCGTGTCATTTCTGCAGAGATCAGCAAAAAGAACAGAAATGAGAGGGACACTAAGCCTGAGGATGCTCTACTGAGACTGTCATTAAACACACCACCCCAAAATAAACCATACACAGGACATGTTTTTTTCTGTAATACAATGATGTTTAAATATAGGCATGGTTAAAAAGGACACACCATCACACAGCTGAAGTATCCTTCAAAGCTGTCTTAAAAAAAAGTGTGATCTACGAAAACACTTTTTGGTCATGTGGACTTATTTTGTGAAGATTTTAATTTTGTTGGGTAACATATTATTTCATTTTCCTGTATCAAGGATAATTCGATACTAGCTCATGACATTACTTTTAACTGGATAAGGTACATATGCACAAGCAAATATCTCTGGGAGCATGCAAAGATTCTTGATTTTCCACAAGTTTTATTCTCATGAGTTGAAAACTGCTTCATGATAGAGGGAACATGTTGGTGAAGCCAGTGGTCTGTGCAGCCCCTGTTTGTTCTAGTTACATGAAGAACATAAACTTGCTTATTAGCTGAGATATCACTGCCTTCCACCTGATGAACTGTAAAACTTTCATCTCAGGCTGAGCCTGCAACTGCTTTAAAGCTGACTGGTTATCTGTGAACTAGCATACATGTTAGTCCTGAACTATTTGTTTGAAAGCCTCAAGCTGTCCTTCAAAATAAATTTAAGGACAGAAAGACTATTTTTAACAACCAACTTTCATAGACAGCATTTGAAGTGTTAGCACCCCATTCAGCATCAGTGCATGATTTTCCAAGTATGAAACATTTTATGTTCACAACATTACTAATAACTAGGGAAATAAGTATATATGATTCTTTGACATCAGAAAGTGAAGTTTAAGATGACAGTTGAAATTTTTGCTGTTAATCATGAAATCATGAAGGCCAAACATGAGCTGGCTCATGGAAAGGGAGAAGATCTGAGGAGCCAGTGTGAGCAGGCAGTGCCTGCATTGGCTGTGGCATACCCTGCCACCAGACAGTGCTGCATTTTATGTAATGGGTTCACAGACCCCAAAGGCTCTCCATCAGTGGAAGATTTGCACAGGAGATTTCTGCTTTCTTGTGTGCCTGAAAAAAGCTAGCAGAAACCAGCAAAGAGAGCTAGTGAACACCTTTAGGTTTGTTTCTTCTCTGCAAGGGTGAACCTGGCTTTGTGTCTGGGATGCAGGTAAAGGGAAGAAAAATAAAAATAGCCAAAATATTAAACAGAAATACAAGCCCCAGAGAGTAAAGATTTCTATCTGGAATGAAAAGCATAAGAATATCATGAGGGTCATGTAGCCTGGTGTCCTGAGGTGATATTCATTTGTTGAGAGCAAAGCACAAAATATTCCATAACGCACACAAAGCACAGAACTACTGGGTTAGGGTAGAAGACAGTCCCCACAGACCTCATATACTGTTCAGCTTTTACCATGGAGTGGTGGGACTGATTGCCTTATAATTTCTACACAGATAATATTTTGCATCGGTGAGTTCTACAAATTAATTCAGCACAGCTTAAAAACACTCTTCCTCATTTCTTACCATTTACATTCACAGGCATTATCTCCTCCTTCCTCACTCCCTGCACTGTGATTAACTCCAATGGCTACTGTTCAGTTCATGACTAGATTGATCACAGGTTCATTCCATCTTCATTTCCCATGCTTATTACTATGTCAAATAATTATGGCATTTTCTGAATTAATATTTTGCCAACAGACAACCCCGCAGAACACACATATCGCTAGGCTTTTCTGCACGGGGCATGCTGACTACCCAGCAGCAGATGGATTGAGGGGTAAATAAATACAGACATCCAACTGAGCTTTGGAAATTAGGCTACATATTTAGTATCTTACATTCATATTTAGTTCCCTAGCTTTGGACACTATTAAATGTGTGTGCATGGGAATGTTCCTCTGGAGCCTTTGTAAAGAGGATGCATAAGAGGTAACATCACATAATGTTTTTTATACTTCTTCCTTGTGCTTCTTCATCTGATGAACATCCACAATCCCCAGCTGCCAAGTCAAAGAATATATCTTCCTTTCACACAGCATCTGCCCGTCTGACATGTTCTTGGGAGCTGCCATATGTACTTATCTCCTGATATTTTGTCTTCAGTGCAGTTTTCATGAAACTCTGCTATGAATTGCTCATCCAATTTTAGTGCTGCAGTTTTCAAACCAACAAGCTCAGGATGCCTCTGAGTAAGTCTTTTAACGGAGTGGTACATCATCTTAAATTGAAATCAGAGTGCTTCTATGTTCAGACATATTTGCTCATGTCTTCCAGCTGCTTCTCAAGCTGAAACACACTTGAAATATATTTCTGACAACTCCAGTCTCAGAAACCTCTCAGGCTAATGGGATTACACTCGCTGAAGTGATGCTTTTGTTTTCAATAGAAAGAACTTCCAATACAATATGAATTAAACACACCAGCAGAAATTCAGTCATAGGATATTTGTGAAGTTTCTTGACAGGAATTTCAGATAGTTCCTTCTCCTAGCCATGCTTCTCTCGCTCTGCTTGGTCAGTAACATCACCGTGTCAAGGTAAGAGAGCTGGATGGCCTACAGGGACGAAATGGCAGCAGCTTCCTTAACATATCCACCTAACTTCATAAAACAAATATTTGTTAGGCAAATTAGTTTTTCTTCTCCAATCATGGTACTTGGTGAAATGTTTGCTGTATGCATTAACTTTCCTACTTTGACCTGGCAATGGTCCATTTGTTGACAATTTATAGCTAACTAAAATATAAGGGGACAAATTTAGGGATCCTTTTTAATGCATATGCATTATATTTAATGCAACTACATTAAATGATTGCTCTTATCTGGATATTTTTTTGTATAAACTTCTAATTCGGACTCATAATATTTTTTTTATTATGCAACAAGAAGGGCAAACATTCCAGGCCTGGCTAATCTATTTATTTGACTGAGATCTGATGATGAAGAGGTTGGAGAACCTGCCCTATGGACTATATGACTGAAGGAGTTAGGTCTTTTCTCCCTGCAGAGAAGGTTCAGGAGGCACCTCATCACAGTATTCCAATACTTAGAGGGCAGCTACAAAGAGGACAGAGTCTCTTTCTTCACAAGGAGCCACATGGGGAAGGGAAAATTGGTACAAATTTCATTGGGAGAAGTTTCATCTTGACATGAGAAAGATATTTTTTACAGATTGTAAGAACACTCGTTCACTGGAGAAACCTCTCCAGGGATGTAGTAGAGTTCCCATCTCTGTAGGTTTCTGAGGTGCAATTGGACGAGGTGTTAAATAATCTCACCTAGGTTCCCTTTCCCACAAAAGGTTGGATCAGATGATCTTTTGAGGTTCCTTCCAACCTTGGCTACTCTATGGTTCTATGATTCTTACGATCTGCTCTTACAGAAAGGGAAACTACCTTCACAGCTGAAACTGCAGAACTTTGCCAGAAATGTTTTCCAAAATACTGTAAGAGTGGGAAGAAATAGAGTTTCCTTTCAGAGTCCAGATAATGTCAAACACACGGGACTCTAAGAAGGTCCAAGTAAACTATACCTGCAGTCCAGAGGCAAGTTGAAGTACAGCATTAGCTTAGGGTTTTTTTCTTAGCTGTTGTGAAAAAGATGAACAAGAAAATAGTTGTTAACATTTTCTGCTTAGAAGAATGGGACAAGTATGTGTGGCTCATATAGTCTGATATCTTTTCTACGATAAAGTGATAGATTGTGACAGAGGATCTGCATCCCTTCAAAAGAGGAAAAGCATGTGGTCTGATATAGGACAACATTAACTTACAGCCCCTTGGGGTCAAGGAAGAAGCTGGTAAGAAATTAAGACCTACAAGCGTGACTGAGACATTGTTTCTGAACACAGTTGTTGTAACAGTGCTGTTTAAACACCAAGACATCTGCACAGCTTATATTGAAACTACTCAAAAAGGTTCTTTCTCATTATTACCATTTTTTTTCTGGCTGTTGTCATGTCCAGAAATAACTAATTATGGGAATGCCTTCAATCCTTTAACTCCAGCATGACAAGAAACAAGAAATATGGGTGCTTACCATAAAAGACGTCTACTTTTTTTTTTTTCAGAGACTGATTTAGATAAATATGGTTCCTCGTATTTTTGCAAGCCTGTTAGAACTGAACCTGTTTCTGAACTCTCTAGTTTTTACATTCAGCTAAAAAAATCAAACAAACAAATTCTCCTGTAAGTCTAATGTGATATTGCTTATTGTTTTGAATTGAAGGCACTGAGCTTTCAGTATTTAGCTGAAGCATATCAAGGTCAAGTTTAAGTAGGCCTCTGAAAGTTTGGTACGCTTTTAATAAGCATCAACCAGTCATGCATACTTCTCAGTCCTTTGCATCTGTTCTCAATTGGAAGTGAAGGTCACTTCTATTACCAGCCAAGATTAGCCAGTAGAGATAAAGGGAAAAAGGATCTCCTACCTATGCCCCAGCAGGCAAGTGGTTGTGCACATTTGCTGGAGTGTGGAATTCATTAGATGCATCACTGCTGGCAACTTCTAAGAAACTGAATAAATCACTATATCCTCACTTTCTGTTTAGAAAGGTTTGACTCAGACAAAAGTATAAGCAACTTGTTTTTCATCAAATTAAGTGTGAGCAGTTCAGGACCATCTGAATAATTAGCTGTGTATGACTGAAACTAAGGATGCCATCAGAATCTCCTTTTTGTTTGTTTTCATTAAAAATTTTATTTTGAAATTTTCTTAGTACATTGCTCATAAGAGAAGAAAATAAAGATATCTCTGAAATCTCTACAACTTTGTAAACTAATGTATCAGAAATGCAGAACAACACCTTTCACAAGTGTGATTATTAATCATTTTTATTTTCCAAAACAGATTAATTCTCTATTCTCATCAGGTTTCCATTAAATAGACAGGTTTCATGCAAAAACCCAAAGACTCCTGTCCTAAAGTTAAGGATGTCTGCCACAAGCCAAGTAATACCTTGTGGATATATATTCTGTATAATATTGTGAGTTCCCATCATTGTTTCACAAATCTCATAATATTTCTTACTTTATAAATGTCATCTCTTCAAGTCAGGACAATGTAGACTGATTTCACATTTCATTCTGTTCGTTTTACCTTAATGGCACTACAATTACAGAAAAAAAATTGCAAACATAAACATCACATGAGATAATAGCACTATGCAGAAGTAATACTTATATGATCTCAATGGGATCAAGGAAAAGAGTCTTAACATTTTCAGCAGCTGATGGATTGTGAATTAATTAAGTATTTGTAAATAACTTTAGGTATTATTATGAAAGTGATTATATTCTTTTAATTTCCTAAAAGGTTAAAGAATTTAAAGAACACAGCCCTTGAAGGAGGAATCCTTTAATGTATTTTGTCGAAATAAATTAGCTTTTTCTAGGAAGGATTAAAAAAATAAAGTCTTGTAATGTTTTTTTCTCTCTGAAAGGCAGTAAGAACTGACATAAAAACTAAAGTTTCCTTGGAAAATGTTAAGGTAGTGAATACTTTTTCTTAAAAGTCAGGGAATGCTGCAGGTTGAATATGCATAACCTTAATATGAAAGCCTTGAGAACAAGCACTGTGTTACAGTCTTTATTAACTACACAGTTGCAAACTTTTATGACAGCCTGCTTTATTCAGCCAGTGCTTAACGCAGAACAGAGTTCACTGAAGGAGCTGCCAGTTTTGCTTTTTATCAGTTTCTTCTGTGTTCCCTTTGTCCGTGTAGCACCCTCTGGCACTCACATTGTGCGGTGAGAACTGTAATTCAGGTTCCTTCCACTCTGTCCTAGGGAGCAGGCTCTGTCAATGGAGGGCAAATCCTATGATGCCAAATTGTTTCCCTGCTGAGTGAGTAAGATAGATAGTTCCTTCTGAGAGTCATGGGACTACCAGAGCATCACAAGATGCACAATCTGGTCGTGCAAGGTGGAGCATCTAAACTTCAAAATCCTTGAAATAATGTCATTCCATAAAGCATCTTAATGCTGAAATGTTTCAACATATGGCAGTTTATCTATAAAAATATTCCATCTTTAAACTTTATGTCCTGATTCAGGAATGAAAATATTTTGATGTGTTCGTAAAGCAAAAGTGTTGATGTCTTTGTAGTTCTAAATCTAACCCACATTTTCTCCTTGTTCTTCTCAGCATCACTGCATATAAATTTATCACCAATGAATAGCCAGCCACTAGACAGAGATGCCCATTACTTCCAAGGAGCTTTCAAAGAGATACCGTTTGAGAGGAAGAAAACACTGTTATCTTCACATTGCAGATTGGGAACTAAGGCACAAAAAGATTAAGTGGCTTGCATAAGTTTATCCAGGAAGCTTTTAGCAGACCCAGAAACTGAACCTGAAGTACAAAACTGGTCTTGCAACCATCTAATCTTTTGGAAGTATTCCTAGTCTTGCAGCAATATTCTTTTTGTATCTTATTAAAAGTTTTTAGAACAGTCTTCCCACTTTCTCATCTCTCTTCCTCAAAAGTGTGTTTTGTTCTTAATTTCAGGAACTGAAAGCAATGAAACCAATCATATGAATAAAACAACAAAAGGCAGGTATAATGATTTCCAGCATTGCTGCTTGCACAATGAATGTAAAGGTTATGAGGTATGTATTTCCTGTTTGCTCAGAGAGCAGGGGTGAAAAATAAGCTCTCCTGTAACTGCCATGTTTACAAACTAGGTCATCATACATCCCATGTCTTGGTGGGCTGCTTTGTTATTCTAAACAAATCTACATCTTCTGTAAAGGGAAATCAAGAAGTAATACTTTTGGTTTGGGTCATTGGATTAAAATACCTGAGGATCTGAACATATGTTTTTCAAGACATCTGCAGTACCACTTTCTGGAAAGGGTCCCTTCTGGAAAGACAGGAGCTCCTTCACCTGTAGGAACAAGTGACGCTTAAAAGCAACAGCAGGGGAATGCACTCCTTTCCCACACACCAGGGTGTAAGCAGACAGTGAATTGGTTACAGCTGCCTCATCTTCTCTACCACCCATAAGCCCAAAGCCAGGAGCTGAGCTGACCTAGAGGCAGCATTCCTTTACTGTCCCATTGCAGTGATACATGATCCTCATTTAGCTGTTATTCTTGATTTTATGCAGTATTAGAAATGTACTGTTCAAGTTGCAACACATGCTCAGAGGGAAAAAAGGTTTAATGAATATTAAAAGCATGTAATTAATTTTTCCTCTATGTTATTCCCGGGCAGGTTTTGTGGAACATCCATGTAAATTATGCATAACAGCTTTATGATCTGAACTTTCCATTTATGTAGCAGGCAAGAGGTGCCTTCTTTTTTATCAGCCTGTGGGGATTCAGCTCATGCTTTGGAGCAGACAGACAGAAATTCTGGAATATTTCTAGAAATGTTTTGTTTTCTTTTCAAACTAGGTATCTTCCCTAGAAAGTGAAATTCTTGGGATAGATGATTTTATTAATCTTTAAATTATACAAAGGTTGAAGTGAGAAAATCAAAGCCTGATTTGTTGACTTGTACTCTTTGTTGAAATTGCATAGTACTCAGAAAACTAAATTTCAATATGGCACAGGACTGTTAAACAGGTAAAGAATGTTACAGTGCAAAGCAACATCCTTGTTCCAAAAGTATCTTTTATTCATTTTATTTATCAACTTCTCACCAAGGGTCAAGATGGGACTACCTCTGATAGTTTGTTCAACTTCACGTATAAAATTAACAAGTCAGCTTTGCTCCTGAGAAGTAATAGATGTTTTTTTCTACAGGCTATTAAATGTTAACATTACATTTGGCTATTTGTATGTGCCCACAAAAGCGTTTTTATAGAAGACATTACTCTGTTATCAGCCCTTCAGAAAGAGCAAAGCTAGTACACTGTAAATCCCCCTTGGGGATGCCAGGTCCAGGCCGCCTGGAAGTGTTGTATTGGATCTTTTCTTCTCCCTGGGAGTCTGAGACAGACATATGGTATGTACCGGCATATTGTGAAGAAGAAACAAAACCTTCCTCTCATCAAAGCACACGTCAAACTTGAGTGGAGTGTGCTTCCTGGAAAATGGACTAAGTATAACAGAAGCCCATTTAGCTTCCATTTGATCTTGACTGCAGCTGGGATCTATATCCATTACCACAATGCCTTAGTCACTTTGAGGCTCTGCTAATAGTGTAACTCCTGTCACCTCCCAAATGACAGCACATGGCATTCTGAATACTTGTGGTGACACACTGTCATAGTCCTCCACATACAAAGTACCAGAAATATGTCCAGTCCCACCTGGAAAAGAATGATTTCTACAGTTTGTTTCTAAGTAAGTCGCATCCTACATTCTACCTGCTATCCTCAATGAGAAGACTCTTTTGATCTTTAGTGTGTGCTTTTTCACTCCTATTTAACACTCTCAGAAACACAAATTAGTTCCAATTTTGAAACTTTTGAAATTTTAAAATTGTCACCAGCTTTAATAACTTGTGTATAAGAGAGAGGGAAAGTGGGAAGGGAACAACATGGTTTCACCTCGGGATCAGTAACACCACACATATCTTCCTGTCTTCTCAGCTTTTTTCTTTTACAGAATATAAACATATATTTATATTTAAATAATGAACACCACAAGCATTAATTTTCATCAAAAAATTTTCTCCCTTTTTATAAAATCTCAAGACAAACTTTGAAGGCTCTTTAAATTAGGCAACCAAACTATGACAAAACATCCACTCACAGGATTTCTGTACACAAGTACTGAACAACCAAGAAATCTCTGATCCCCACAGCACCAGGGGACAGCACAAGCTTGTATCTATGTTGTTTTCATCTGGTGACAGTGGTTATGCAAGGTATTGTGCCAATAATGAAACTCAAAAACTCTCAAGGCAGAGGGCACGTCGCCAACTATGCAACCTGGGCTCCCTGTGGACATCCCTCACCAATCCTGCTCCTGAGTTGGGTAAGACTGTAAGTAAAACTTATGTGCAGCTGCATGAATCTGCCCCCACACAAATCCTAAATTCCCTTGACAACATTTTGGCAATGCGAGAAGACTTGAAAAGTCAGGAACAAGTATGATTTGAGGATATAGCTGGAGCACTGTAAGAATTAACAAACTTTCTGGTGTTTGTTATTACATCTTACCTTCCTGCAGAAAGTTATCATCCTCAAAGCAGAGCCATTCCTGCTCATTCATCTCAGTGCAAAGTCAGCCAAGTAAATCTAAATCATTTCTTGCCAGTCTTGAGTCCTTGCATGAGAAGCACTGTTATGATCTTCTACCATGTTCAGCTGGAACAAGAGCCTACAGAAAAGGAACTGGAGGAGTGATGACATTGGAAACCACTGCAGCTGCTTATTGACTGATTTTATGATCACCTATTTTAAATAGGAATAAATTGCATTTTCACTCAAAGTCAACTGTAGTCTTCCTCTGTAGACTGAAAATCAACCTCAATGAGAAAAGGAGGCAAAACAGATGGAGTGCTGTTGGGAAACATAGTAGTAACTGTGGCCAGACTCAAATGGAGATATCCCCCTTTGTTGGAAGCTCCCCTCCAGAAATTCACTTTTCAGAGTCTGTAGAGAGAGACAGAGTAGAACTGCAATGAGAGTACAGCTTTATAGGTCAGTGTCTCGACTCTGAAAAATAACAATCTCCTGAAATCCTACGATAAATTCTACTCAACCAAATTATTTAAATTACCATCTTCTGTTTTCCTTTGCATTTTGGTAACTCCTCCATGGCTTACACCAGTACTAGGCAATCAGAAACTTAGAAGGGCACTAAACAGTGTTAAAGGTCATGAAGTCTCCATTTAATACTGGTCAAGATAGCTCAGGATTCAGATGTGTTCAATCAGTCACACTGATCAGGACTGCATTATACCATTATACTGTGGTGTTGTCAACCACCACATGTGATCAGGAGGACACAGATGACAAAACAAAAAATCAGGGAGAAAAGAGGGTGAGCATCAATAAAAAAGAAAAACAAACAAACAAACAAAACCAAACAAGCAAACCATGCTATCTGCCTAGTCACTGGCAGCAAATAGAGCTTTGTCAAAATTGTCATGCAGATGACCCTTGACAGAGAGCATTGCAGAAAATGGTTCTAGTGATTCTGCAAGCCTGAGGACCCTTAATATAATTGTTGCCAGATACCCCTAAACACCCCTCAGAGACAGGCAGGTATGAGAGAGGCAGAAACATTAGAAGTCTTATAAATACTGGGAGAAGAGAAACTGTCCAACTTTTTTTTTTAACTACTGAAGTAGAGTTCTAACAAAAGGTGGTACATTTAACGTTTTCAATGTTCAGTGTTACAATAGCAAAGAAGGAAAGACTGCTTCATGGAGTGGGATGCACAAATCTTGACTGGGTGCGCAAGACTATTATGTATAGATGGGCAAGCACCAGGCACTCTGGAGGTGCTTTCACAACACTGTGCACAATGACGACAGGATACCAAAGGTCATTTAGAAGCACCAAAGGAGTATATAAGGAATCATATCTATCTCACTGTCCTAGAAACAAAAACACTTATTCACACAGTAACTCATAGTGCAGACACAAGCACACATGCATACATACTAATTTGCATTTTTACATTGTTAGATACTACAAACACCTGGTCAAAGTGGTAGTTGGGAACTCTAGACCCCAGTACTCTGGTGCACCTCTCCTAAACACCACTCAACAGCTCTTGGGGAAGTTCAACCTCCCAGAATACACCTTACGTACACACACACACATGCAGATATTCACACACACCAGTGACCATTCAGCAGGGAAACACAGTATGCTTCCTTGTGTCTTGCACCACCTATTTTAGAGCAGTCTTTTCAAGAGCGGTGCCCTAAACCATGTAAATGTGAATAAAGTCAGTTTCTTCCCCTGAAGCTAGAACATGCTGAAGTTCTCCCTAATTTATATGAGGGTTTATGGCTTTTCAACATATTTGAAGTGAAAACATTTATTCGAATATCCATATATGATCTGAGACGTTTAACCTTAGACTCTCCTACCATTTAAAACAAATGCTATGGTCCTGTCAAGGAACTCACACGAATAGCACATGAATGGAACATAATCAAGCAAATTTCATCTGCTGATGGTTCAGGTATCAAGACTTCTTCCTCTAAATTAGGATGGAACAAATGCACTAGCAGACATGTAGGACAATATAAAGAGATGCTTCCTTTTCATATAGAGAGAAATGTAAAGTGCTAACCACTTAAAGGAAGTCAAGATCTCACAGAGTGGGACACTTTTTGAAACATTAGAATCATTAAATTCTATGTCATAGACAATTTTAATATAAGCAATTAAAAGTTGCCCCTGTAGAGTCAATTGTGTGCAGCACTTCTCTGACTTATTGTCTACTCCTAAGATAGTAGTTAATGTTGTTTTGTTCTTGTATTCACCTCCTGATTCTTCCTGACTTGTGAACTATGTTACCACATATTTTTCTATCTTTCCTGCCTTGCTAAGAGACATACCTTGAAAAAAATTTACCCTTTCTTACTATTATAACTCACTTCTTACCAACTATTTATAAGTTTTCCTGGCACATAAGGAAAATAAATACACTAAGTTTCTAACAGAAAAATGTACCTGTTTTGTCTAGTATGAAACTAGTAATTACTTCAGAACTATAGTCTTTGAAACACAGTTCAGAAACAGATCTGTAGAGAGGCAACCCCCATCTGGTATGAAAACAATATAGGCCTCCACTACACTAGGCCTATATTAAAAATGCGTATGCATATGCCGTTTATCATCAAGACTACCAAATAAGAACGGCCCAGTTGCAGACAGCATGAAGATGTAATCTCATACATAACAGAATCATTCATGCAAATACACTAGAGGAGACAAACCTTTTCAAACACATCCATGTTGTCTGCTGCAGTCTTAGATTATCTGAAAGAGTACACTTTGCATGCATAGTGTCCCAGAGGAACGTGACCCATCTGCCCCAAGCAGTAACTCTCCCATATGTTCCTATATATGTATACATAATAGACAAGCTAATGTGTGAAAATCAAGCCAATTTAAGGCCTTAATATGACATTTGCTGCCATCCCTAGTCTAAAAAAAGAGCTGTTTTCCTCTACAACTCCTATACTCTCTTGCATATGATATTTTTTTGTACAAGTTCTGTGATTAGGGAACTGGGTAAGTGTTGCATGTTACACTCTACTAAATTAATTTTAAACAAATCTCTGTAAATAATTTTCAGGTTTTTGTGTTCAGCTCCAGAGATACACGTAAAAAAAATTATTTTTTTCCCATTCACATCATTAATATTAGCACAGAAACACACACACACATGAGATATTAAGCAGTAAAATCTCTAATTAAAGAGAAAAGAGATATGAAATCAAGTCCTACAGTATCTGCTGGTATCACTTTTTTTATCTCCACTTCCCTCCCCATCCTGAAGAATGATCTCATTTATCTGTATCTTAATCCCTGATTTCTGAGAAATCCCAATCAAAATCACTATCTGTTTGGCTGAAGAGAGCTTTTATGAATTTGTCACTACATCTCCTAAATTAACAGTGGCATCATTATCTGAGCAAGAAGTTCCTCAACCATCCAAAGTTAAGGACTATATTTTGGTAAGGACTATATTTTGTCTTTGGAGTGTTTTCAAACCCTGTTATCCCAACCATGAACTCCCATGGATCTGTAAAAGGACCAAAAGATATCCCTGCTTTCTAAGGTGAGCATACGGTGTAGGAGAGAGAAGAAAGACAGCTTGAATAGAGTTCAAAAAAAGAGAATAGAGTTTGAAAGGTAAGAAACATAAATAGTTTTGTGGAGAAAAAATGACATTTCAAGGCTGTTTTCATTCTAAAGAGCTAAGAAATGTTTTATAGATTTTAGGAAAAGAACAATGATAATTTTTCATTTGTTGGGTTTTAGTCTAATATTCAAGTTTGTTCTATTCTCCATTGTTTAGAAAACACTGATCACATTGATGTTAAGAATGACCAAAAATGTCTAATGGCTCCATACTACTGATGTTTTTCTTTTCATAAAATGTTTTTACCTGAAAAGCACTTCATGAGAAAACCAGAGTATTTTGGCTTCTACATCCATGTCATATTTTTGAACCGAATATTGAAAATAATTGTCATCTTAAATCAATGCTGAAGCTGTACTCCAATCATTTGCAAACCTAGTAACAGTTGCAAAGACCCATATAATATGTTAATCCATATACTTTGCAGGAATGGCATATAAAAGCAGAAACAGGTAGAGGTTTTATGCAGTCAGAATCTTGATTCGGGAAGTTACAGAGTTTGGTCACCAGATAATGTCTTTTGCAAGTATTTTTCAATAAAATGCAAAATAAGTGCAGGGCTTAGCAATAAGGAGCTGTTACTGTTTTCTTAAGGAGCTTTTTGTTGACTTTTCTGCTCTCCATGAGCTTTCTTGGATTAGAAAATGATTCTCCTACTCAAACTGCACGACATTTCTAAGAAACAACATATGGCATCCATTATTTTATCAAAGGCGTGAGCTTGTGGCAGTGTCAAGGCCACTGGGCTGAGGCCCCAAGTTTTGCTTGTTTTAAAATACTGCTGCTATCAGCTCTGTGCTGTTAAAAACATTGGTTTAGCAGGATTTCCAGGAAATACCTTTTCAGACCTGATAAGGCTTATAAGAGGATGATGCAAAGTGGTTTGGGTACTGTAAAAAACTTAACAGTGCAAAAGGACATGACATTCCCTTCCCTTTGTATTTTGCAATCTCCCGTGACAGCCAACACTCTGGGAATCAAGGAATGAACAAATCCCACTCCTCCGTTCTCCCCTTCTCTTGTACTTGGCCATCCAACAGAGCTTTCTGGACATCTGGCAACAGTTCTGACAAATGGCAACAGCACATGTTGAGATCCATGGCACAACACATACTCAGTAACTCTGAAGCATTTTGAAGAAACCTACAGTCACTTAATACACCACTTTAGTTGCAAAGTAAACTCCTCTATGTATACCTAGGAAAACCTAAAGAAAACATGGGCAGGAGTTGCTGTGCAGCACACAAAGGTGCAGTAAGGGCTGATGCATTCAGGAGGAATTCAGGTGCCTCTCCTTCCCAGTATTTCCCAGACCTTCCTATTTTTACCTGGGACTTCTCTCAGATGTCAAAACCAGGCTCCACAATGAAACAGGTGCTGAGAAATACATGAGATGCAAGACAGTGACCTCCCACAACATAGCCCTCCTTGAGAGTGAAGTGATTGTGAAAGGGAAATTGTCTCTTGTAGGTAGGAATTTTCCTCCCAGGCAGCAAAAGAGTATGTTTGGCTAACCATGGGCAGAAACAGAATGCCACAAACTAACCCCAAAATCAAAGGCTTTTTTAGAATTCAGATGCCAGATTTCTGTAACAGTGTTAGAATAAAATATTTTATGGGATTCAACTAATTGAACCCAGTGGAAAAGTCCTTCCCAGGGCTCTGTTCTCAGTTCTCTCCAGAAGATACTTTTCATTTCAGCCAAGTATGTTGGCAAAGCATGCGATTTTCTGTCACATTATCTAAGTATTTTTAGATTAATGGGACAAAGGCAAACTTATAAATAACACATCATCTTGCATGTCAGCAGTATGCTCCCATCCCAAGGATACTGAAGCATCTGACAAAGTATTGGCAGAAAAATGTGGTCTGTCCCAACATGTTCAAAGTAGGATGCCTGGGGGAGGTGAGGGAGGCAAACATCTGCAGTCCACAGTGGGATGTTGTTTGTTTTCCCAGCAGCAGCAGCACCTGCTGATGCAACAACATCCTTCTCTCTTAGTGCCAAAACACAGGCCTGAGTGTGGCTGGAAGGGGTTAGCATGGGATGTCAGGAGTCTGGAGGACTCAGTCAAAAACTACCCTCTAACTGCTTCTTGTTTTGAGCTTCAGGGAAAAGAAAATTCTTTGCCTTTACATCAAGTGTTGGTCTGAGCTGGCATGAGTTGGAAGGCTGCTGGGCTTCTGGATAGAAAAAAATTTTGCTCCTTCCCACTCACGTTACACAGATAAAGGTCAGTAGATGTACCTGCCTCCAACCACATTCTTGTGGTGAATGAGAAACAGAGCAGCCCTTTTCCCCATTCACTTCATAATTCCTTCCCCTCACTGACCACTGTTCTAAACTTTCCTTTCCAACAGTGACCAGACATATTCAAACAAACAGCGTGAAAAAAGGCAGTCACCAAGTCCTTTCTGCTGTAGCAGATAAAGGATACCTAAGGCAGTCTATGCATGACAACAGCTAAACACTGCATTTACTTGTGGAAAGTGTACAGAAATGTATGGAAGCCACCTGAGTAAGATAAGAGGATTCATCTGCATTTCTGACTTCATCATTGGCCAGCCATGAGAAGTGTCTTTCTACCTTTCCAACCCCAGGAGGCTTAGATACACAGATGGTCATACTTTTTTACAAGAAAGTATATTCTTGTAAAGGAGTATCCTGTTATGCTTGGAATACTCCTTTGACCAACCATCTATTTCCTTTGGTGAACCAGGAACTAAGGAAGAACTTTTGCTGACCCAAGGACCTTAAGGGATGTGGAACCAAAAGTTTGGTTAATCATAAAGATATGTGATTGGCACAACCTTATCATGACAGGCTAAAATTAGCAAGCAACATCTGATAATCTACTCTATGTTTAATTGACTTCTTTTTCCCCCTGGCAGAGAAAACCTTTTCTTTATCCAATTGGTGTTTAGGAATATTGTTCAGCCAGCATTCAACACACCAGAATAAGCATGTTCCCCATCACAAGCCTGTTTTTTCAGAGTGGGTGCATAGGTTTTCAAATTTCTCTCAGTCACAAGGAGCATTTACAGATTACAGCCAACATTGCTGCCGAACTAGAGACAACACGGTCCAATAAATCCTCTCCCAGACCACGGTAATCCATTCCATGTGTTCCTAGATTGTGTAAAGACAGTCATAGAAAAATTAGGAATGCAGATCTCTTCTTTTTTCTTCGCTTTTTTTTTTTTTTTTTTTAATATGTTGAAACACAGTTCAGGGGAATATTTATACCAGTGTGTGTCTATATTATTTGAATTAGGTAAATGATTACTGCTCAAGCCTGCTAAAGTAACCTTGGCACATGCACATCTGAGCAAGGACTCCTATGATGTATCAACTGCTGACTCTTTATTTAGCAGACATGAAACATATGCTTTGAAAGACTTTGTACTGATCCTAAAGACACCTGAGTTTAACAGATGAAAACACAGGGGTGTCATATTCTGTGGAGATCAAATTTAAATTCATTCAGTGTATCTCAGGCTCATGTCCTCATATTATTACCTTGTTGTGATGTTTCAGATTAATATCCATGCTGGCATCATACTATTATTACACTTCTTTAAGTGCACAGGGATTTCTGACAAGATCTTCTATTTCATACCACCTCAGTGTTTCCCAGTGTCAGCAGGAGTAGGACACACATCTTTCTTAGAAGCAAAAGCTCCTCCTACAGCTCTCAAGAGTGAATTGTCTGCAGCACCTACTTTCCTATCAGTAAATTAAGGGTACCATGTGTACATTGGTTAATTCACAACATACACCTGAAGCTCCCTGACAGGGGTTTTCAAGGATACTGCTGGATATGTTTCCTTTATTTCCACAGCCCATTGCAATTAGATTATTACAATGTTGCAAATGTAGGTTGTTCTAATCCAATACAGATATAGGTTATTCCATTTTCTACATATAAATTACTCCCTTTTAGATGTAAGATGTACAAGAATGGCTAACTTTTCTTAGACACACATCTAAGATATCTTTTTCAACCAAAGGCTGAAGCTCTTGCACTTGAAACAAAACAAGTTAAATACACAAAACAAAAGAAAATTGCTTTAAAAAGTTACTTCCACTTTTTAGAAATTTTGTATTCTAGGTAGAATCATGTAAGGACTGTTTTTATTAAAATTTGGTGTAGCAAGTATCAGCAATCTCACAAGAAATCCTTCGAGAAATTGTAAGAAATCAGACAAAGCATAAATGAACTCAGATTAAGTGTCCAAACTTTGCCTGTTTTGAGCTCTGAAATTTTTGAGGTGTGAGTTACCACTGATATCTGTCCTGCTGTTATTTCATTGCATTTCCTCAACAACACGCTTTGTGTCTTTCTGCAGTATCAGCAACAACAAAAATATTTTTGACAGTATTTTGGAAGTCCCAGCAGCCAGGGTCGTGCTGTTCAGTGAGGGACTCCATTGCTATATTGGAAACTACAATAACCGTCTGCCTCCAAAGAAAACAGTGACCCACAGAGCACCAGCAACCTCATATTGTTACAGCTCAGAGCACTCCACCCTTATGGGACGCGCCAGGGCTGAGCTGCAGAAGGGTGGGAGTGAGCTCACTGCGCACAAAGAGGGGTTCTCGTCAACAAGAGGCCAAAGTCAGGCAAAGAATCCTAAACAGGAAAGCGAACAAAATATAAATGCTTTCCTCCTTTCCAGAGGTCAACTTATGGCAGATTTTTCTCATGTGTACCACTTCTCAGCCATTAACCAGGCAAGGCTCTGGGATAAGGGTCTCATGAGAAGGAGAAAGATCGCAATTGTTCTGGAAATAATATATTATGTCCTGATTAAATAAAAAGCTGTGCTTCAGCAATTTGGCCAATACAAATGGCAGCTTGAGATGTTAGTCATTAAATTGCAGCACAGGAATTTGTTCCCAACTATCAATTACTTAATACTCACAGCTTGGAGAAATATGAAACATTTCAATCATGCTTTTAGCTAGAAATAAGCAGGCCATTAAAGCAGATATTTTCAAAATAGTGGAGTTCAAAAGGAACTCTTAAGGAAAAGTGTTATAATTTTTATCAAAATGGCAACTGCATGTTAAGGGTAGAAGGGGAAAGGTTTCCTTAACATGTAAGAACTCATTTGAGGACGTGCAAAGCAGAGAGAGACAGATGGCTTCTATCATCACAAATTGAATAAACTGGCAAAAATTATCACTTATGGAGACTGATGGACTCAAAATGAACTGATAGCTTTCTTCTATAGTATCTGTAAGAGTGAACTGTCTTTTCACATAAAAATAAGTCTTCCATACAGCAAGGCTAGTAGTTTTGTTAGCAGAACACTGAGCAAGATTTCAGAGCTGCCTCTCAGCATTACTGTGATCTTCTGTGCTGATGTCATGTGTGATGCACTGAAGTGATACATTATCAGAGCCACCAAAGAGCCAAAAACTGTTGACTTTAAGATCTCTAGTTGCTGAACGACAGGCCATAAGGCCAGAAGGGAGATTTTGGGATTTTTTTTGCCAATCACAGGTCCTGGCACATTTTATACCCATAAATGTTGATAAATATTTCACTGTAGTTGCATATTATTTATCTGGATGGATCATTAGACATCTGTATCTACACAATAAATGGACACAAAAGCAGAATAATACTACTGGATTTTCTTCTGACAAAGATACTTTTCATATCACTTAATAGAGGTGCATTAACATACAATAGAGAACCATTTATTCCTCTAAATATTCAGGAAAAAAATGAGCACAATGTTTGTACTAAGCATCTAAAATTAATGCTATCCACATGCAGAAGGAAAAATTGACAACCTTAATCTATAAAGACCACACACTCCTGAAAATAACTAAGAAATAGCCTCAAAAAAAGAGATATTTCAGCAGCAGAGTACAAACATTTTCAAAACAAAATATCCTTAGGGAGTGATTTGAGCCAGTCTCTATCCAAACCACCTGGAAGATATCACTATTGAACATCCAAACTTACAATCATATTTTTAAAGCCCCAAAGTCAGTATGTTATTTACTGTATTGAAAACATGCATAATGAACAATAAATCACACATAATTTGACACTTTAGATATTTGCGTGGGGGATGTGGCTGGTATGTGCTAAACTGGAACTGCATACATTCCCAGTCTAAATGAGAGGAAGGTGGACAGAGGCTAAAATGCTGTTGGCCCCTGGTGAATTCCTCACTCTTCCATTGCAGAAATGTGTGCAAGAGAAAATACCTGCGAGCTCACCTAGTTCACCCCATGCCTGTGGGAACACGGTAAATGGAACGGGAAGTGATGGACCTCTGAAGTGACATATTGTTATGTAGGTTCTTTTTTTAAAAAAAATAAAAAGACTCAGTCTCCGAAGTAACATCAGAATTTTCCCCATCCAGTTGCAGCATTATAATATATTCCTCTTGTTCACTAGAACATCATATACAACCTGTCATATAGTAAATTACTTCCATATATTATAAAAAATAATAGCCTTATAGAGAGAATGATTGCTGATGGCAGGAGGATTCTGCTTAAGCCACACAGAGCACCAGTTTTGCTATGTTATTAAAAAATCCCTACCAGGTTAAATCTTTGCAGTAAATCCTTCCTCTCCTCATTTAAAATAGGTAACAAATTACTCTTCATGAAAACCTGTGGGTACTACACATCAATATATACAGTTTCTGCCATAGTTGTTACCATCCTCTCTCACTGCTAAGCACATACAAACACGCTGTGGAAGCAACAGAATGGAGGACCAGTCATTTCATCTAAATATTCATTCTATGTTGAAGCTGGCATTTTTGTGTGAAATGGGAACACTGAAAGGTACCAACCTTCAGAGGCTGAAAACCTCCGCCACCAAAAAACCTATTTTTGAATGAAGAGGACTGCTGAGGAGAGCAGGCTGGGTCACTGAGAAGCCTCCATGAGGAAAAAAAAATTATGCCTTTTTATCAATCCCCTGTGGACTGCTGTCTGTATGCTTTAACAGCACTGTTTGTCTAAATTGTCAGAGCAACACTCCTGGTTCCTCTTTGTATTCTGGGTCACATCACATGGGGGCACCTCAGACCTCCAAGAGGACACTTGATCACACTATTACTGCTGCTCCAGACCCAGTCCATCTTGCAGGCACTGCTGTATAAGCAAGTTGGCAACCCCACACTTCTTCAGTACATGAGGCAATGTCTCTTCAACAAGTTCCTCTGATTAGTCCAAGACAAGGAATGCCATGAAAAGTAATATCTTCTTGGAAAATAGTTTTGACAATGAAACATTGAAAATCTTATCAAGTAATCACTATGTTAAAGAAGAAAAGAACCATAAAATTCAATTGTATTGTGTATTCCCTCACAAAAAAATGAAATCAATTAATTCACATAAACAGAGCATTTTACATTAAAGGCACTTCTGGCTCCCAGAGCTTCCCAGCATCTAAAAGTATGAATGTGATATAAAGGTGTTACTCTGCTCAACAATCTACAGAATTTCTAGTAGGTTTGTTGTGCCCTGCTGAATATCAAGGTCAGTGAAGAAAGCCTTGTGTTTGCTGATGACTTATTCCCACGAAGTGTGCACCAAAAAATTACTCTGCCTCATCAGAGTCAGATTTTTTTTTTAATACAGACTTGAATCCTCAGTTTAGCAGGAAAGAAAGTGGAAAGATGAGTTCCTTTTTCTCTACTCTGTTATCAACAATGCAACAGTAGAGCTTTCCAAAACATCAGAAAATACGTTAGAAAGTAACGTTTCTAACTCCTTTTGCATTTGAGATTTCCACATTCCTTTTATCAGAAGGTTATTAAAAGCTAGTTACAAGGGTCACAGTTTACACTTCATGAAAGAGATCTGTCTGAAATCTGCTGTGGTCACTTAATGAAGATAAACTTTTAAACACACTAAATAAATCAGCTGGATTTTTCTTGTCTTGGTATCCACATCAAGGTTACATTGCAGGCCTGCTGAAATAATAAACTGAATTCTGAGTGTTAAACTGCAACTTAGTTAAAACTCACGTGTCAGTTATCAACAGACACATCCATTTGTTGTTCTCCAAATTATTAGCCAAAAGTGTAATTAGTGTTAAAGATCATAAAAGGCATACCATGACACATTTAAATGTTTCCTATTTCAGTTCACTTTCCCATTAAAATAAATGTGATTTTTTTTTTTTTTTAATGAGGCAGAAAATGCAATTTTAACCAAAGAGTCTCTGAACAACAAGGTGAGGGTGTCTACTACCCCTTATTGTGCTGGTCAAATGAATGTCTCAACCATCGGGTGAAGAACTTTGGCAAAGGAAATTATTTCTATGGAAACGCCAGGGCTGTGTAGGTAATGGTAGGGAGGTGTGGCAAGAGGAGGGGGTCCTGTGGAGGTGGGACCAAGCTTTTCTGAAGCTGAACTTCCCTATCTTGAGCGCCTCTGTGAAGAGCCAATAGAGAAGCCATTTTCAAGACACATGTGCCAAAAGGAAAGGTCAAACAATGGTCGCACCTGTAGGGAGGGGGGGAGTAACTCCCCAATGACCCCCAAGCCCACCAACTCATTTCCAGAAGAATCTGAAGGTACAAACTGCGCATGTACCAAAAGCAAGGAGAATTCTAGAAGCATAAACTGTACATGATGCCTAATTAGCCTAATGAGTCCAAGTGCCCACCCAGAGGAGGGGCAAGAAGTTATAAATAGACACAAGTCAAAGCCCTGGGTGGCTGCGCTCCTCTGGAACTGGACCCATAAGCTGGCTGGACCAATGATGGAACCAGGGCTGGTGAAATCTTCCTTTTTGTCTTGCTCTCTTGCTCTCTTTCTTTTTTTTTCTTACTCCCCTTTTCTCTCCCATTCTTATGCTGTATCCCCACATATAAGGCAAGGCTTGTTTGGGTATGTTTAAGGCTTATCAGGGTATGTTATAAATCTGTCATTAGTCTGTGTAAGCTTAATGTCTGTTGCAGAGGCTGCAAAGATTACTGACAAAGTTTCATGCTAATTACCTGTTGTGAGCGAACAAAAATTGAGTTTTGTGAATTGAAGAATCCTTGGTGTCATTTCACCTTAATTCTGACCAGGGAATTGGTAAATCTGAGCCATCGTCCCAAGAAATTGGGACATGGCACTTATACAACTAAAAGATGCTTCAGTTCCTATCTTCTGTATGGTTTAAGATCATGGACAGAAAACCGAGTCTTGGTGCTACCCTTTTGACATTGTCCATGTATCCTCAGAATACAGATCTAGTGCTTAGCATACCCTTTTCAGGCAGTTGGACTAGATGATCATTGTAGGTCCCTTCCTATTGAAATTGTCTATGTGTCTCTGTGGTTTTCTACATTTAAGTTCAGTGTCCAGATTAGTGTTCTCAGAGACTCACTGAACCCACACTCTGTCAGAAAATCTAGTAAAATCATCTCTTTACATTCCACAGTGCCTCTGAATTACCTCCTTTTATAGATCACATGAAGTTTTGTTTAAGACACTTCTTGTGTGTGGTGCAGATGGGTAAATAGAGGACAGTGGATGCTGTGAACACTGCTTTGTTTACAGCTGGGAAAACAGAAATAGCTGGGAATACTTTGCACTGCTTTGCAATGATGTTCAGGCACTGACTTACTTGGGAACAGCACTCTACCAGAGCATCACATCTCAAGGAAACACCTTTCCACACTTCTCAACTGTCCGTCATCTCATTGTTTCAGAGATTGCAATGGTCTTAGTTTTCCACTGATTGAGTTATAACCTTGAATAGACCCTATCCACTAATTAAGTTGGAGGTTAGAGCCAAGGCTTTAAACTAACAGTGCAAGTTGAGTGTGGGAGAGCTGTCAGAACAGTGAAGAGGCAGGCAACTACATTTCACATTAGCTGAAGCTGTGGCTTTGGCTTGGTGGTCCACCGCAAATATAATGACATACAGTAATTCAATTGAAAGTAGCCAAGGTGTTACTACAACCCTGTCTTCCCCCAGGAGAGAGAGCTGGTAACTCATCACTGACTTGAAAGTGAAGGGTATTTTATCTATTGATGATATTTGGCCACCCAGGTTCCCCTAGTCAGCAAGCTGCCTGGGAAGTCTATCTTCAAAAGGAGGCAAGGGAGGCGTTCCAGCTTGGTCTTTTAAAGACCTTCCATTCACACATCTGCATCACTTCAATTTTGCCCATGGTGAATTTTATCCAGCTTTCTTCACCAGAGCAGGATCTCATGTTATGTGACACCTTAGCAATGGCAGTTATCACTTCAATGGACAATGAGACATAGAGTGTGCTAATGGTCTGCTAGCAGAGCAACCCTCTTTTCTCATTTCATAGACTCTCTTACCAGAGAAAACCGTAGTGTATTATTTGTATGTTTCACAAATGGGAGAAATGCCAATGCAAATGAAAAAGTTACTTTTATGTTAGCTTTGTATCCTTTGAAAACCTTGAGTTATAACTCTCATAATGACCAACAAGTCATAAGACTCAATGATACCTGTTTTCTAGGGGAGGAAGCCTCAAGTTGCTCGTCAAAGGTGGTAACATATGCTCTGAGAAGTCTCTGTATCAGCATACATAACATGCACACTGCATGGTCAAAGACAAAGCATACAGTGTTGTATCAAGGACTTACCCAGCAGAGGTATCAAATGCAAGAAATTCACCTAAATTCCACCTTTCAGACTTGTTCAAATCAGCTTTTTCCTTCTCAACCCTCTTTGGAACCAGCCCGCATAGAGAACTGTACTTTCTGTCTGGAACAAAAACAATAAATAAAAAGTAATTGCACGGGGAGAAGAGTATATCTAAATTAGAAATTCTTGTCTTTAAGGGACATTTATTTTGGTTTGACAGTTTAATGGTCACAGACCTTAGTCTTTTCTCTGAAGACTTGATCCACCCTAAGTCTAAGCAAACTTCAAAATTGCTCTTCTGACTGAAAAGCTAGTCCACTTACAGATTTGGGCAAACATTTCCAGGAATCTTTTGAAGAAGTGAGTTCTAGAAGAACCATTCTTTTAAAAAAGTATATTTATTTACTTGCACTCAGACTTTGTGGTTTTCTTTTTTGTATTTTTATAACTTACATTTTAAAAGCAATAAGATGAAAAATTCTTTTATATCACTGGGTTTTAAATGCAATATAATATTTCAACTATTTATGTATAATACATGTCAGAAGTAGCAGAATATATTAAAGTGTCACTGCAAGTAGCATGCATTGAAACAATATCAAAAGAATTTTTATAATTCTAAAAGAATAAAACATAAAAATAACACATTTTCCAGAATTTTTTTTTTTAATTTAAACAAAATTGAAAACTTACTTCTTTTCTTTCTAAATCTAAAAAAATAATTTTGCATTTTTAATTCTATTATTTTTTGTGAGGGAACATTTTTAACTTTCACAAGTCCACACTAGTAATGATGGAGTGAAATAAGTGTTAGAATGTAAAGAAAAACATTTTTCGCATTTCATTATAGTGAAACATTACAGTGTCTGTCTTCAAGTGGGTTTTCATTGGTGTAATGACAGATTTACTTACCTCAAAATGTTCAAAAACTAAAACCCATAGCAATGGAAGATTCAAATATTCTCTTTTCATACAGAAAGATCACTAGAGAAAACGACAGCTATTGATGTCTGCAAAGAAGCTAAACCTGTGAGAGTAGGTGTTTTCCCTGGGGAGCAAACGGGTTTGCTGTTTGGAGCAGATTGTGCTTGTAACTGCTGTAAGAGACAAGAGTAATCATCAGGCAGGAATACACCAACCTGCCAGTGCTGAATAGGTCCAGGAGAAACCAGAATCTGAGACCTAAATGGACCAAATACTTTACTAGAGAAAATCGGATATTTGGACAAAGAAAGTGCTTTGTTGTTGACATTTTTCTTCTGTGCTGAGTGAAACAGGCACTTGTGCACATTTCTGGTTAATAATCTGGATTCCAGCCAAGAAATACCTGGCATATCAATGTCATCTCCTAAAGGATACAGCCTCTGATGCCCAGAATATTTACTGACTGCTGTGGAAGAAACAATAATTGTACTTTATTCTAGCTTTCCCACTTCATAAAAGGAGTAGAGGGAGGGAATATGAAAGTAGAATTTCCCCTCTGAAACAAAAAAAAAATCTGAAAGTTTTTAACATTTACAATAATTATGTTCAACTTTTAGTGAAACAAAATATTTTGTTTCTGTAAAATTATAAGAATTCTTCTGTGACATATTATAACAGTGAAGATAACATAAATTATTCCAGGGCCCTATAGGTCATTTTTCTGTTTGGAAACTGTTTATTTTCATTATTATTGCAGAATTAACTTCTGGCATCCTTACAGTTTTCCCTTCTCTTTTGGGTCTGTACTGTATATGTGTCAATGTTAAGAGACGCTGTTCACAGATACTTGTTATATTCTTGCTATAAAATGTGACCACTTCTAACCACAAGTCTCTCAACTCCAAATCTCACCTGTCAAACAAAATTCAATTTTTCAACTCATTTCCAGTCACTGGGGTTTCTCTGTCACTCACTTGTGACTATGTCTTAACAGTTGTCCAGAAGGTGACAGCAATTATGAATATCACCAGGTATTATTTAGCAACATCCAACAGACTTTTATAACCTATGGGCAATAGCAATGTACTCTCATAATTTGTTTTAGCAAGTCCCCGTGAAACATTTTCATGATAAGTATTACCCTGATGCTTTTACAAAGATACTAATTGATCCAAATGATCACATGGGCCCTGTTTCAGCAGTGTGTTTAAGCAAGGCACCTAACTTTAAGATTAAAGGTAAGCTTGTGCTTAGATACCTTGCTGCCCTTGGGTCATAATGAAGGAACTTATTACAAAGTTACAATAGACTCTTAACTCTGAATTTCCTGCCTTTTATACTACAAAAGCTCACCCTTAACCTTTCCGTAACAGGGATTTTTCCTTTAATGCCCCACGGGGTTAAAAGACAGATGAGCTGATGGTAAGAAGAGGTATATAAATGCTTTGCACATTGACAGCGTCTACCCTGGAATGTGGTTTGCAGTAAAAATGCTGCCATATGTTGAAGAAAGTCTTCATATCTGCTTTTCTTTCTTTAATACCTTCCAGACAACAGAACAGGACATGGCTCCTATCAGAGCAGCAGTTTAAGTAGTCAGTACAACCACTGATATTTGGGAGACATACTGTAATGCCTGCCTCAAACCACCACGGTAACGCAGGCTCCCAGGCTCCAATAAGCAGGAAATCTGAGACCTATTACCCTTCCCCATTGCTTTTATTGTTGCAGTGCACACTGAATGCAAGCATCTAATCTAGGTGAAACTTCAATTAGTTTCCAGTGTGTACAGAGCACCGGCAACCTCTCCTGGCAAAACTGTTGCCAGGTTGAAATGAGTAGACTGTTGAGCAGATGTAGTGTTTTACTATTCAGGATTAAATACCTGCTAACCTTCCAAGGTTCTGTGCTAAAAAGCAAACACACAGATAAAGATTCACACAAATCAGACAGAATTTAGAAATCTTTGGACCTGGCTTTAGAATTAATCAGAGCCTAACAACAGAAATATTTGACATTATACAATAAGGGTTTTTTGGGGGGTTTTTCCACCTAAAAATAAGCTTTGTGAGTTAGTTATTATGGTAAAAATGACATATCTTGCGAAAAAGGAAACAACTTGATTAATCTGGATTCAGTGACCATTAGTAGATTAGAAAAATGTACAGAGCAATTAGAGATATTTTTCAGTGATCTTCTAATTAAGCAAAACTAAAATAAGAGAACATTTGCCAATTTCCAGAAGTGATGTGCTGAAACAAAGAAGTGTGAAAGGCTTGCTTGAAGTCTCAAACTGAGAGGAGAGGACACAATGTCCAAGATGTATTTAAATCCTTCTTTGCAGAGGATATTATTTAGGGCTTGTGACCAGAATGGGTCACAATGTGAACAGACTGATATGCAAACAGATGCAAACTGACTGATAACTTTAGTGCTCTGTAAAGGTCTTCAGGTATGCAGAGAACTGCAGATAGTCTATGATTTTCTCTACCCACTTTATAGTGCAGTCATACTTAAATCTAGGGCAGGCCTGTGGCTTATAAATCCATTTTGAATTCAGCACACCAGTTCTCACCTCTCAGAAGAAAGCACAAAATATCAACTAGGTTGGTCAAAGGCCTCTGTGCTGTTTGCAGGTGGATCACCACACGACTAAGATAAAAGAGGTGTGGTACCAGCAGCATCTAACTGAATGGTAGTGGTTCCAAAGTACACACTTTGGAAGAGGTGACAAAAGTTTTGATCCTAAGTCAATTTTAAAATCATTGTCTACTGTAAAAGACACAGATATTCCCTGCAATTGGACCAAAACTGACATGTATCCACTAAGGTATTAGCACCTCTACCACCTCTAGCAGTGTTTTAAAATGTAAGGCTAACACTGTCTGTAGTCAGAGCATCGTGAGTGCTGTGAGAGTACTGCTGGGTTATACCTCCTACATGCTTTGTCAGAATGTGGGTATTTTTCACAGTTAGGGCATTTGAGCACCCAGGGAATGGAGTTGTCTTAAAATATTTGTAGCCAATTACCTTTAGGCTTCTTCATGACCAGGAAATAGTATGCTGAACAGCATTCTCAGCCTTAGGATCCCAGGGACTGCCTGTATCCCAAGAGTGGGTGTGCATCTGTTGTGCATCTTCTGGCTGACGCCTGCTTGCCCACCTCCACCTGCATCGTGTGGTTATATACCACAGCTCCGCCTGTTGCTGAGAGACTTTTGTTATCATGCACTTAGGAACAGCTTTGATGCAATGTGAATGGCAGCTCAGCTCAAGCGCCAAACTCATGATGGCTCTCATATTACCACTCCAGGGATGTGCTGAGATAGTTCTCTCATCAAACTGAGTTTTCATTTTTCCTTTGGGAAAGTTATAAAACAAATAAATGAAGAGGCCATAATTACAGCTTCTGTTTCCTGAGATCAGCCAGCTTTAACCTAGTAAGAAATGAAAATCACTTTTTACAAGTTCATCTGATAACCATTTCAATATTCAACAACATACAACAACATTCAGCTCCAATCTAACCCTACTGTATTAAATATGATGTTTCAAGGTAAAATGTCTTTATTATCTCTATTAGAGATATTTTGCATTTTGTTCACAATTACAAGTAATTTTGTCTGCATAAATTTCATACATGTTTTAATAAGATTTGTATGATTGATTACTACCCTGACTATTAAGAGCTGCAAGACCCGGGCTAACTGGTATTCATAACCTCTAGAAATGAGTCTTCTTGAATGCCAACCAAGAACAGCACAGACTGTGTGTTGGACTGCTCTTTGCTGAATTTTGTGGGATAAGTAGATCACTTTCTGCCAGTTCTGTCAACAGTTTTCACGGTAACATTATGAAAACCAACATCTCTCAGGCCAAAAGCAAACTTCACACATTTTGAAATAAACATTCTTGGCAGCTTGTATCACATGATGATGGAAAAAGTTGTGGGAGTTCAGACCTTCCTGATTTTATCTGGAGTCCTGTTGTCTGATTAAATGCCCCACATATCTGATTCAGTAGACTGCTCACTTTTTAAGTCCAATGGGCAAGATTGATGTCTGGAGTCAGGTTATAGTTTCAGAGAACCAAACTAAAATGCTCTTTTGACTTTCTGAAATGGTGAGATTTCATTAAATTCGTCTACTGATGTTAACTAAGTTGCTTGATCCTCCCCTTATTCAGTAATTCACATAATCATAACAGCTAGGCACTGTTGTCACAGAGACTCATTATACATCATGCAAGGCCAAATCTAGGGTGAATCTTTTTCTGTGTCAAAGCATAGAAATGTTTAGAGCTATATAAGACACAATTTTGCTCACTCTGATGAATAATGATGCAAAGAGGCAAGTCTGAAGGTGTTTGGGGCTCCATGAAGAAGGAATGGGGCTGTGTTACCTCTTTTGAAAAAGGGTCATTTTTGTTGGTAGATTAACTGCTATTTCATATTGTTTTGTGATTTATATCACAGGGGCCTACAGTTCTGGATAGGAGCCATTTTTATTATTGCAGGAATTTACAGAAATAATCTCAGGACTACAGATCCTTTTAGACAGGCATTTCAGACATGATTAAATGCCCTTGCTGGAAACAAAAATCTCTACTTAATGCAATGGGTTTCACATGGGGCCTGAAGCTATTCTTCTGCTCCCATTTCACTGGCAGAGAGATATCCCATCACCTTCCAAGAGCTCCTCTAGACTGTTGTTTTCCCCCAAAGCAGTACAAGATCCAGTTTTACTTCATGGATCTTTAACTCTTTGGATCCCTAATGAAACACACAGGCACAGAAAGTGAGGCAACTGGTGGATTTTTATTCTTCAGTGTTAATGCCTTACCCCTAGTACTACTCAAATTAAGCAGTAACTGTGCAGCAGTATAGTCGTGCCCTCTGCTGCAATGGAGTGGGAGTAAGGCCAGAGAGAAGATCGAGAGAAAGATTTTGCCTTCCTTCACAAAAAAAAAAAAAAAAGAAGAAGAAGGAAGACTGTCTACATTGTTGCCAAAAATGTGGTTGGACATTTTTAGTATGACAGCTGACAAACTACAGCACAACTCCTCAAGGACTCATAAAGTGTCTGAGAAAAACCTGGCGTTCAAGCTTCACATCTGAATTTGTAGCTTGTGCCCATCTCACAACTACTCCAACTTGAAGAAAGTTCATCTCCAAACTGGAATTTCAGGTCCTTCATGTTTAGGATCTGGAGGTATTAGACCACTTAAAGATAGGGGTGACTCTGATCTGATATTTATATCCAAAAGGAAAAGTGGTTTCAGAGACATATCCAGGTCTCCTGCCAGCTGACAGACCACACTGAACCACCTAGGTAAGCTGCTGTGAGAAGTCAGAGGCAGCAAGTGCTGACTTGCAGTGGTGCGTTACGTGGTGAATATATGGCTGCATACCAGCATATTTCACTGCACACTTCCCTGAGGGAAAGGAAAATTTTCCACCAGAAAGCTAATCATTGCCACCACTTCTGGCTTCTTCCAGAAGTCAGCCAAGCTGTGTGAGTTTAACTGATAACAAAATATAGCTCTCTGCATACAGCAGTTTTCATTTACCATGTGTAACCACACAATAACTGAAAGAAATGTGAGGGAAAAAAAGCCACAACAAATAAAACAGTTGATATTAAACTTGGAGTGGAGTTGTCGATGAGTATAGGGAGAGTGCTTTCATGCTCTGTGGTATGCAGCAGTGCCAAATCCTCTTTCAGCTTGTAGATGAGGTAGATCTGTGAGACCTGAGGGATACCAGGGGTACCAGAGAGATGTTTCATGTCAGTGGCCAGTCAGGAAATTAGAAGTGGAAGATCAGGCACTCCACTCAGCCCATACCTGAGAGCAGGAGGACTGCACATCTGCAGCAACATGAGCAACCATGGGCACAATGGTGAGGTGTGACTCTTTCTCCATGCAAAGATCCTTGTTCTGTCACTGTGCAGAGGTGCACCGTCCCATGGCATCACCTCCTCTGGCTAAGGCAGAGGTCCTGCTGGGTTCCTGCAGGTGGGCTCTGACTGCAGCAAACCTTCATTCCCAGCTGCAGCAGCCGCTGAAGGCTGCTGTCAAGTAAATGCAGGAAAAAAAATAAAAACTGTCAGTCATAACGCAGACATTTCTTCAAAGAAGTGTGGCGTGATGGTTTTCCAAGCAAAACAAAAGGCACGCTGCCTACTCTGTCCCACTTGGAGCTCTGCAGTCAGGTTGAAAGGGAAGGGATTTGAAGAGGGATTTTCAGAGAATTGAATAAGTAGAAAGAATGTTGGAGACCAGCCGGCAACATCTGGAGAGAGGAGCTGGGATTTGGTTTTGGATTATTTAACCTTTCTGCTTGATCTACATGGGCTTCTATTTTCAGTCAATGGTTGAGCAGAACTAAACTAATTTGAAGAAAATGTTGAAAGACTTCTTCTAGGACATGACAACACACCTGCTGGTATAAAGTAGTTCAACTCATAAAAGCTCCTATTACTTGAGCTACTGCAACTGTAAACATTTATCTCTTCGGTAATCTGTAAACATCTATGTCTTTTCAGTGTAAATATCTCATTGAAAAAGTTGTCACACAATTTTTTTTGCAGCCCTGCTGGCTGGGGAACAGATTGGGACTAGAAGAACTTCTCTTTGAGGCAGCGTAAGAAAGGCTGGCACAGGAACCAGCTCTGTGTTTACACAGAACTTAAAGCAGTGGCACTGTCATGGCTGCAATGGTGTGAAGGCTTTGAAGGCCAAAAGTTCCAGGGTAAAGTAGTGAAAAATAAGAAACATTTAGAGATTATAGGTGTCCCCCCATAGGGAAGGGAAGGGAAGGGAAGGGAAGGGAAGGGAAGGAAAGGGAAGGGAAGGGAAGGGAAGGGAAGGGAAGGGAAGGGAAGGGAAGGGAAGGGAAGGGAAGGGAAGGGAAGGGAAGGGAAGGGAAGGGAAGGGAAGGGAAGGGAAGGGAAGGGAAGGGAAGGGAAGGGAAGGGAAGGGAAGGGAAGGGAAGGGAAGGGAAGGGAAGGGAAGGGAAGGGAAGGGAAGGGAAGGGAAGGGAAGGGAAGGGAAGGGAAGGGAAGGGAAGGGAAGGGAAGGGAAGGGAAGGGAAGGGAAGGGAAAAGGCTTGGAGCGAGCAAATGAAAAACTACCAACTGGACCTTAAGTTTTTACATGAAATAGGGCTCTATGATGGCAATTTCAGAGAGGGAGAGAAAAAGAGAAAGAACTTCAGAGTAGCAAGTGGACATGTGTGTGTGGTGTAACTTGTGCAATGCAGTGGATTTATTACAGAGTTTAACCTTTCCCATTTTAGGTGGGTTTAAGTCATCTTTAAACTAATAGTGTGTGACGTATCCCTCAGGCCAGCAGGGACAATAACAGATGTCCAGTTATGACATGAGTTTGCATGATGAAATAAAACTTATGGCAGTTTCCCAAAACTTAATATATGACAAATGTGATCTTTTCTGACAGAAACTAGAATAAAATCATTCTTCAGTGATTCAGAAAAAAAAAAAAAAAAAACACAATTAATGTTTCAGGTACAACAAATTTCTTAGTGACGTATGACAAGACACAGACTTGAGGTCAAATTCTGGAATTAAAGTTGCATTCAACTTAAAAATAAGTGCCTCTTGCTACCTTCTGTTAGTTTCTCTGGCAGCTGTGCTGTAGGGATGTTTCTGTGCCATGGTCCTTTTTTATTTTCCACCGAATATGCCAGTCCAGGACCTTTCCTTACAACAATCTAAAAGCTTCAGTCCTTCCTCAGAAATCATTAAAGCCCAAAGCTCTCTCCTTATGGTCAATGTTCAATTTCTGTGTTGGTTCGTCCCCCATGTGACTCTACTAAATCACTTGGTGCTGGTAGGGGACAGGAGTAGAAATGATGATCAGGCAAAGCATGGGTGATCACTGCAATTGGTTTGGTGATGAGGACAGTTCTTTCTTTGACTTCTCCATGTCAGGGTACAAATCAGAGAAGAAGAGAACATGCCATTTAAGCTGTAATATCGGTAAGTACAAACCCCTGGGGGGGGGGGAGAGAGATATGAAAAATAATTTTTTTTTTTTCCCCGGTGAAAATATAAATATAAAGCAGCTACAGAGGTTACTGGGCTATCTAGTTCTTCTTTAATAGCAATCAAAAGAACTGAATATAGAGATAAAATACAAGTTATCTCGCCCTCCAGAAAAAAATACCATCTTGCTTACACACTCTAGTGACTATCAGCAACTCTTTGGGTGTCTTTGATGCTCAACACTCCTGCCTTAGACCACCAAAGGTTTGTTTGTTCATGTGAATGGTCTTGCTCATTTTCCCATAAATATATTTTCTCTGGACTCTTATGAGGTACTTTCTGTCCTACAATCTCAACGTGACTTATCTTTTAGGTGTTCGTGATTTCCTACCAGGTCCTGAAAGATAATTCTACATTGCTAATCTAGTAGTAATGCCATAAGACAACTGTTTTTTAGACTTTAACTTTTGGCAGAGAAGAGCTTGTCTACAGTGAAAGAAACATTGTTCGCTGAGATCCCTATGTACAAAAATAAGAACAATATATTGATGTCATGTAAGACACACAGTTCCTATAACCCAAGAAGACATGGGTCAGGCTGAATCACCAGTGGACATGCGAGTTGTCTCACCTGATTATCTGAAACACCACAGAGTTCAAAAATACCTCATATGTGACCTTTACACATAGAAAATTTCTCCTTTCCTCTCCCACCCTCCCCCACCTTTGCCTTCCAAGACTGCATAAAACATTGCTTTTTTCTCAAAGGCTTTTGTTAGTGTTGCAAATATGTCCTGTGACATTGGGGTAAATCTTCATCATACACTGAGCAGAGATAGGGGGCAGGACTCCTATTAATAGTGATTTAAGTTGTTTAATTCTCCTGCAAGTGGTGCTGAAAATGAGTCCTACTATGTCATGCTGCATCAATTAGAACACATTATGTGACCTGAAGCAATGGTTCTAATGCAAAAAATTCAGTGTCAGACTGTTTCAGTTTGAGAAAAAACAAGGCACAGGAAAGTGATTGTGAAAGATTTTTTTATTTAAAGACCCAGTGTAATCTTGAAAATTACAGATCCTTCTTAAATCTTGTTACTTCTACTATAATTAATGCAATGTTTACAGTTATGCAATGAAAGAACACTTTACTGTTTTAGTATGAGTGTTTCTTATACAGTCATTTTGTCATATTATTGCATATTACTCCAACTCATTTCAGGTTGCATATCATATCATGGTATTACTCTTTTCAAATAACCCCTGTAAAGACTATCCTCTGTCAGAAAGAAGCATCTGTTCTTTTGGCTACAAGAGCAGTTTTAATTTCTAAATATTTGCCCAACTTTTTACAGTTTTCTCTGTCTACTTCTAAAATTGCACTTCAGATATTTTGATAGCTAAGTACAGGGTAGTCAGGCTTTCATCAAAGTTTTGTGATTTCTTTCATCAAAGTTTTCCCATTTCTCAGGTTTTTCTTTACACTGCATAGAATGCTAAAAGGTAGAACTATGTGAAAAGATCTCTTTCCATAATAAAGAATATATTTACCACTGCATTGCCACTTTTCATTGCGACTTAAAACATGAAGGGAGCCATTGTTGTGAATGCATGTCAAAGCCATATTTCAACCTCTCTCTTTGACAACAATGAAATGAGAAGGCTGCATGGATTTGCCCAGTCATCTGACATTTTGTTCTCTCTAAAACAAAGTGATGATAAAGACTTGTGCTCTTTACTTTTAGGTGGAACTATTTGTACCTTGCCTGCAGGAAATCAACCAGCAAGATACATTAATACTCTAACCTACTCTAGGCAGAGGACTTTTGGCAGTTTTAACATTCTGGTCACTTTAACTGACATGTGTAATGCACAGGAATAATCAATCTATGTGCTTTCCATATGTGGCATTGCTCAAACTCATGCCAAACTAAAACCCTCCCTGTGAAGACCCACAAGTTTTAGACAAACTCAGTATGCAGGATCACATCTTTCTCTTGTTCATACCTTTTACAAGCTGAGTGAGTGACTAAACTTCACTATATCTAGACATTTAAATGAGGGAAATTAACACTGCCAGGAAATCTTGTTTTCTAGGAAAATGTGAGCAGCAGAATACGTTTTGCCATCCCTTAATCCTTACATAGGGAGAAATGAGAGTTAAAAACAAATAAAAGCAGATCATCAAAGACTTTGTAGCCCTGAATATCAAATCACACTTCACAAGACAACTAAATGAGATGAAGATCACAGAACAAACTATCAAATAAATAAAGACCACCCAGAGAAAGAGAAGTATAGCAAGCCAAATGGAGACATAACTAACCACTCCACACAGCAAATGAACACAAATTAAATTAAGCAAGACTGAAAATCAAAGTAAATTACATGTAATCAAGGGATCAGAAAAAAGGCAGGTCCTAAAAGTATTGCTGGCTTCTTTCCACTGTCCCTTTATCTATCTGATAATAGACAATACCATTAAGCATCTCACCATCACTGAATTAAATTTACCTGATTAGAGGAATTTCAGTATTTGGGAGGATGTGTCTTACATGTCCAGGACTGTTGTGCTTTAGTTTTAATGATCACTAGAAATAAAATGCCCCTATCTGTTTGTGACCAACAAATGACATGTCATAACATAGATCTTTACTGAGGATAATTTCAGGTTTTTTGTTTTCTTTTCCCTCTGACAGCCAGAAGCAAGAACATAAGAGAAAAGACAAATCATTGGAAAGGTTAAGGAAACTTTATGAAAACAGAAAACTTTATGAAAACAAAAAACACACAGGAAAACCAAATCCTGGAATCTAATTATAAATATTAGACTACTATTACTTTAAGTCAGAATTTCAATTTAGATTTAAGTTGCATAAACTTACTTATACCCATTCCCAATAGCCTGCATTCAGAGTGAATAGCAGAAGCCCTACTCCTGAAAACTTGCCCAGGTGAGCAGTTCAGCAACTTCAATAGAGATACTTATTATTCTGAAATTAAGCACATGCTTATAAAATGGATAACTAGGAATGTTTTCATCTTTTTCTACTCAGCTGGACTATACCCACTTTAATGTTGATCCAGCAAATGCCAGAGACAAACAACTGCACCTTTCCATGGGTGATCAAGCCTCGTGCTTCTGAAAACATGAACTAAACAAAGCAATTAGATATGAAAAATGAGAGTGAGATCTCAAAGTGGAGGAAGGAGAAGCTGAACAACTCACTATGGACTTTTGTGATGTGGATTCCATTTCCTCAGACCTGCTATAGGGTTTTCAGCAATTTTTGTTCTTTGTTTGCCCAAATTTGAGGGTAGTTCCTTCTCTGATTCCATAGGTGAATTTTCTGGGACAGGTATTCTCTACAGGTATGTCTGGTACATTTGCAATGCACTTATCTCTTCCATGACTTGTGGGCCCTAGCATGACTAATAGGGTAGGAAGCACCATCTGCTTTACCATTTGCTATTTTATTCACTCCTGAAATGACCTTATATCTGGATACTGCCAACATGTGCTTCTTTTCTCAAATGTTTTGAGAGCTGACAGATTCCTGCCAGATGCAACCCATATTTGCTTCTAGCTATTACAGGGGCAAGTACAATAATCCTTGTAATAAAATACTTATGGCTATACCCATCCATATTGTTCTCATCTTTCACTATAGGCTTTAGTTTAACAAGTTATGGTATGAGGGTCAAAGCATTTTCAATAGAGCAGTTTTCTACCATCAGAAAATGGAGTGCCACCAAAATGGAAAGTTTCTGTGTAAACAGATTGATATGGGGAAAATGTTTGATTAGAAAATATTCTGTCTTAGGTAAGGCTGGCATTAACCTCTGTCTCTGCCTTATATATAGACCAATGAAAATTTATGCTGATTTACATATTCATGATAAAGCCATACATTACTGCTTTAGTTTAATATTCCTACATCACTGAGGTTCCTCAAATAGGAATAAGAGGGTCCGTGTGTATCTTTCTACAATCATTCAAAATTCTGCTTGGTCACCAATAAAAAAAGATATTGAGAAAAAGCAAAATGACACTTCATTGTAAAGTGAATATGGTATAAGTCAAAAACAGGTCCTCATGCATGATTTTGCAGTTATACAGATCTGTGTATAAAGACACAAAGACTATAGCAGTGATGGTTTATTTTCTTTATTAGTTTATACAGAGATACCAGTCCAAGAAAACAAAGTAAAATATAAAGGAAAAAAATATGTAGAGCTTTTTTGCACAGCTTATCCAGACATTTAGCCTTTATAGTTTGAATAAGGTCTTTAAAAATCTCAGGAGAGGTTTTGTGAGGCTCTCATAAGTCAAACAAGAGCATAAATAATTTTGGTAGTAATTCTGGGAAGGTAATATGGTAGCAAATAAGGCCACATGGGCTTGTGGTTTAATGCAGGTTAAAAGGCTCTTTTTTGCTGTCAGATGAAGATAATGCTCCAATGTTTATAACAAAACATGACATAACTATATTCTTGCAATTTAGAGGAGCATATAATTTAGGTTTGGTACAATACCAGTTAAAGCACTTACAAAACCAAAGTTAATGTTAATCTTAGATTAGTGTCATAATCCTTGAAAGACTGACTGCAAAACCTGTGAATTAAAATGACACATGACAGAAAGTGAGAATGGTTTCTTTATCCCCTGCAGCAGAACAAAACAGACACTTATTTCAACATCACCTAATATTTCTATTAATTAAAAAAAACAAACAAAAAATTAACATTACTGTATATCATGTTCTATTCATGCAAGCATATATTTTGGCCTTTACTCTACCTGCTCTACAAATAAAATGTAGATATATTTATATTAATTTGTTTCCATAGCAATGTAAAATCTCCTCTTTGGTTTCCAAGGCAATATGCAGCAGAGTAACAAATCAGAAAATTATGGGAAGTGTTCAGCAAGCAATGGGTTTAGGCAGTGCCCCAGGCCTCCAAGCAGAAACGTATTCTTCATTATAGCAATCTGGAAAAAATTGCTTGAAATTAAAACAGAAAATCTCATCTACCAGGTTCATATTTTCTTTTGTCATTAAACACACTCTGTAGAAATATGCTTTTAATTGTGGCAATTCTCATACAAGTTAGTCCCACTGAGAGGAGCAAGGGATGTTTACCTTAATTTTTTTTAAATGTGGAGCTGTCTAGAAAGGTTTTAGAAGCTCTGATACAAAACCTGCTGAAGGAGGGGTGGCTCCAAGAGAAAACCCCAGATAGTGAAATTAAAGAATTTGACTCCTCTTTCTTCTTAACCATATAGAGATGCCACTAATCGTTTGGGAAAAGAAGACCTAGTATAAACTTTTATTCTGATCTGACCAAACCTTCTTGGAACATCCTTAAGATTCTTGGTCTATGTACTGAAGAGATCTGTCACAAGGGACTATTTTGTCCATGTACAAAAGCTGAAAGGAAAAAAACCTCTTAGTTATAATACCACTGTTACATCCATAGCTCTATGATACATCAATCTTCAAAAAAAATTTTGTCCCCTTCTAAATTAAGGCTCAGAATCTGAGAAATCTCCATCTTGTCCTAAGAGCCATCCCAAGTATGAACTAGGTCAATACAAATTAGTTAAGCCTGTAAATATCTGAAGTATATTTGGACTTAAATCTTGGGCTTGTTCAGACAAAATGCACATTTTAGAGCCAAATTTATCACTTTTTCCTTGATATTCAGGAAAAAAAACCTTATTGTCTTGAAATAGTTCTAGATTCAGGCAAAGGAAAGAATAGTTACACTAAAAGATTGTCTCTGTTGTCACACATCATCTCTGGAATTGAAGTTGCTTAAGTACTTTAAGTGACAAAGCTTTTAATTTTGGAGTTGCACAAATAACTTTAGTGCTCAAGAAAGATTTGATTTACTCCACATGAGGTGAGATGCCTTACTTGCACAGATACTGCAAACACCCTCATCACCGCTAACTGTTTCAGCCAACCTTTCATGGCCTAGAAATAAAACCAATAAAGCATATAGTGTCTAACTTCTCTAAACTTTCGGTATTGACTGCTTCTCTCATCTTGGTCCTCTAAAGTGACAGGTATTGCTTTATTTTAAGAGAGTTGTGCTTTATTTCTTTGCTTTGCATGCAAGAATTGATCATTCATATTCTGGGTTTGAGTATATAATTTTTTCATTAATTTTTCAAATGAATGAAGGAATATGGAAACAAGTGAAAAACCCTTTGCTAAGTAAAAATAGGCAGCATAACTCTTGATTGAATTTTCTTTTCAGAGCAGAATTCAGTCCGAAGAAACCTAGTAATTTCACAGAATCACAGAATCATCTAGATTGGAAAGGACCTTGAAGATCACCTAGTCCAATCATTAACCTAACACTGACAGTTCCCAACTACACCATATCCCTCAGCGCTAAGTCGACCCTACTCTTAAACACCTCTGGGGATGGGGACTTCACCACTGCCCTGGGCAGCCCATTCCAACACCTAACAACCCATTCTGTAAAGAAATGCTTCCTAATATCTAGTCTAAACCTTCCCTGGTGCAACTTGAGGCCATTATCTCTTGTCCTATCACTTATTACTTGGTTAAAGAGACTCATCCCCAGCTCTCTGCAACCTCCTTTCAGGTAGCTGTAGAGGGCGATGAGGTCTCCCCTCAGCCTCCTCTTCTCCAGACTAAACAACCCCAGTTCCCTCAGCCGCTCCTCGTACGACATGTGCTCCAGACCCTTCACCAGCTTCATTGCCCTTCTCTGGACACGCTCGAGTAATTCAATGTCCTTTTTTGTAGTGAGGGGCCCAAAAGATTCTGTGTTAAATCTAAGCTTCAAATTATGTCTTAATTTCAATTGCAAACATAAAGTGTTAAATTAATTAGTATAGAAGAAAAGCTGTGTTGAAATGTATTAAAGGTACCATTTAAAAAAGAAATGGAAGCTTATAAAGATTCAGCTGTATGTCAAATGACAGAAGAAATGCAGACTTGGAAAAAAATACATTATATATTTTTATCCTAAACTGACCCTTTAAATAAATGTCGTCCCTAACTTTTAGATAGTTATCTCTTATTTTATTTCTATTCCCTCCTGTTCCACTTTGCAATAACCCACCTCTGTATTCTTTGCCACCCTATTACCATGTCATGTTATTATAGCAGACACATTAACTGGTCTCCTTCTCTCCTTATCTACCATATATTCACAGGAATCTGCCCAGTACTTATTTTTTTACTCAAACTAATGGCAGAAAATATCACGAGGCAAGAACTATTGCCTTACACCCATGCACCAGAGTCCAGTCCAGCTGAGTGCAGAGGCTGTATTTGTTTATCATCTTCTTTGTTTATATTCTTAGAATCACATTTCCACCATAAAAGAGTAACACACAGCTTGGGAGATGCTGATTAGCCTGACCTATATTCAGAGGTTGCAACTACATGACAATTTTATAATGCCAATATTTGTTCATTGTTTATAACAAACAGGAAGAAGCCCCCCTTCCATACTGATCCAAAATTAAGTGTTTGGGATTATGTAAATTTTTTCTCTTCGACGCAGTTTAATCTACACTTCAGTTGGATCTTTCTGCCTTCCTGTTTTGAAATATGGAGGCTACACTGCAGCACAAAACCTGGAAAGCTTCATTTGTTTCTGTCTTCTCCAGAAATCATCATTCAAAAGCTATGCACTGTTGAATTACTTGATCAAATTCTTTCAGAATCATTTGCAATTGCTAAGGAAAAGCATTTAAAGCACTGTCTGTGAGCTCTATCAAGTGTGTTTGAAGAAATGACAAGTTTTTTAGTACAGAAGACTCTCACACTTCAGCAATCTGGGACATCTATCTCATTATTTTTAAAACCCTTATTTTTGCTCATACCCCAAAACCACTGTTTTTAATTTGACAAATAAACAAGGGAAAATCTTCTCATCTTGGGGAGATGTATACCTATTTATGTTAATTAATGAAAACAAAGTCTCATCTGGTACTTTCTACTTGAAACTGACTAAGAATCCACTCAAAGTTGCAGGGGAGTTGAAAGAGTTTTGCTAATGATATGTACATACTTTCAAACAGTTGAAAATCACAAGTTAGTAGAGTGTATGCTGGAAACTGCTAATTATAATAGGCAGAAATGTTGATCTATGTGTGTTCACAAGCAAAGGCTTCTGAACATAATCCTACCAGCAGAAAACCATTTAATAATGTAGCTCACGTAGCTATATTGGCTCTGGAGACTTACTGGGAGAAGTTAACATTATCTTTCATTTCCACGTAGATTAATTTACAAGATCAGTAGATCTCTTTGTGCAAAGAACGTCACTGAGTATTGTCTAGTTAGTGTCTGCTATACATGAATTTGAAGACCAGGCCTTTTTTACTCTCTGCGTTAGGTTCCTCTACAGAACTTAAACATGCTCTCAGGCAGCAGGTCTACTGTAGGTAGAGGTGTGACCTCACTCAGACTGTCTGCACATTTTGAATACTAACTTCAAATTATGTTCACTCATTCCCTGATATTCATGTATTTAGCTATTACTCTTAAATAATAGACGATTAGTTCCAACTGCAGTTTGTAATTAACCTACAGGCGTGGATTTATTGTGGACTGAGAAGGTAAAATTATCATCACATAAAAAACCGTCATAAGACATGCTAATTGATACTTATCTGTGTAGGATATCACTCTGCATACCCATTGACTCTGTCTCTGATACCAGTACATGGGGTATGTCCAAAAAAGTGTCTATGACTTATTCATAGATAAACTCCATCACTGATGGGAGATGTTAATGCTCTGCACCAAGGAAACAGATTGATATGTCTCAGTGAGGTTAAATTTGTTTGTCCACCAGACAGTGCCTACATAATTAGTTCCTATACCTGCAGATATGCAGGATTTGCTGCACCTGCACCTCCAGTCAGGACATTAAATCCAAAAGACTTGGAACATAACATTAGAACATAACACACATATTATGCATGTGCAGGTCCTCACGCAAAACCTACGTTGAAAGTACACACAGACTTCTTTGAGGAAATCTCAGGCAGAAATATGGGAGCATTTGTTCATCTGTCATGTTGAGTTAGAACCTTGATTTTGAAAATGGCAGCTAATGATAAATAGTCAAAACCTTCTGTGAACAATAGCAAAATGTACAAGATGTGATCTCCACTGTCAACATGCAAGCATCTGCTCTGAAAAGACAATCTGCATTTGCCTTTCCTGAGCTCATAAGTAAATGAAGATTTACTTCAACTTAATGATACTGTTCACAGTTTACAAGGAATGTTTTTATCTGATGGATGAGGCTAACTTTTCCTTCTGTTCCAGGATCCTTCAGCCTAAATCTATTTTTATTCCATTTAATTGGAGTAATTCAGAGAAACTTGGAAAGGAACAAATCATATAAAGAACTAAGAAAAAAGAATCTGGTAATCACACTGTTCCAGAATGATAAGGTCAAGATACAAGGAATTAATATCCTTTTAAACTGCATATGGTGTTTTACACAAGACGACTAAGATGAACTCTGGGCCTGCTCATTCTTAATAGAAATAAACCAGATGATAGGTGTTCATGTAGTGACCAGAGTCACCCACCACTAGCTACAAGGCCTGATGGAGCTACAGTGCTGGTACTGTTCTCTGCATGTTATCGACAGCCTTTTCAGGAATGTACAGATCATAGAGATGTCAAGCTTGTAGGAACAAATCCTGATGCACTCAGACAAGATGAAATAAACATTAAATATCCCTGATGGATGTTTGTTTAACCTGTTTTTTCAACACTTCTAGGAAGGAAACTCCATAATATCCTGAAGAGGTTTTATAACCCTTAGATGTATCATCTTAGCTAACTCTTCCTGGTTGGCAGTTACTTCTTTTTCTTTTATCAACAGAGAAGAAGAAATACATTTCTATCCTATTCATTATGACTTTCTACACCATAGAAAACTGTTACCAGATCTCCCCTTTTTATTTAGTCTTCTATTTCCTAGACTTTAAAAAAATCTAATTCCTTTAGTTATTCCTTGTAAATTATGTTTCCCAAACCTCTTTTCATTCTCACCACTATTCTATAGATCCTTTCTAATCTGCAGTGGTAGCACTTCCAAGAAGCAGTACTCAAGTGAAGCTTTCCAAGCACGACATTGACTAATCAAGTCCCTCACTTTCTTTAATAGATTCCAAGCAATACATGACAGAACAAGCTTTGCCTTTCTTCATCAGCATTATACTGCTAAAAGCTATCTGTTCTCTGACCTACTGTTGATTTCTGATTATTCTTCCCATTTGTTAAGATAATTTTTAATCATGATTCTGTCTTGTGAAATATTTGTCAAATCTGCACTTGCTGGTTGGTTGGTCAGTCAGTTAGTTTGTTCATTGATTTACTTCTTTATTGCCTCATTATCTTCTAAGTAGTTATAAATGTATTTAGTACAGTTAGTCCTGGTGTCCTGTTGGCCGTCAACGAAAGACTGACTGATTTAGCATCCCCTGGGTTCTCCTCCTTCTTTTTCATTTCAAAACACTGAATTCCTTTACAGCAAGAGCATATAAACACCATGCTCTTGATTCTAGCATGAGTTCAAACTACCAGATTGTTGCATAAACAGAAGGGAGCTGCTTCTTTTCACACAGGTATTCATACCTAGACACAGGAGGAAACATGGTAACAAGCGACGAGGAAAAGGTTGAGGTGCTTAATGCCTTCTTTGCCTCAGTCTTTAATAACAAGACTGGTTGTCATGAGGGAATCCAGCCTCCTCAGCCAGAAGACAGAGACTGGGAGAACGACCCCCCCACAATCCAGGAGGAGATAGTCAGTGACCTACTGCATCACATAGACATACACAAGTCTATGGGACAGGATGGGATACACCTGAGGGTGCTGAAGAAGCTGGCTGGGGTGCTCGCCAAGCCGCTTTCCATCATTTACCAGCAGCCCTGGCTGACCAGCAAGGTCCCGACAGATTAGAAATTGGCCAGTGTGATGCCCACATATAAGAAGGGTCGGAAGGATGATCCGGGAAATTACAGGCCTGTCAGCTTGACGTTGGTGCCTGGGAAGCTGATGGAGCAGCTCATCCTGAGTACCATCACACAACACGTGCGGGACAACCAGATGATCAGGCCCAGTCAGCATGGGTTTATGAAAGGCAGGTCCTGCTGACAAACCTGATCTCCCTCTACGACAGGGTGACCTGCTTACTGGATGACAGAAAGGCTGTGGATGTTGTTTATCTTGACTTTATTAAGGCCTTTGACACAGTTTCCCACAGCATTCTCCTGGCAAAACTGTCTGCTCATGCCCTGGATGGGCACACGCCTCGCTGGGTAAAAAACTGGCTGGATGGCTGGGCCCAAAGAGTTGTGGTGAATGGAGATAAATCCAGTTGGTGGCCGGTCATGAGTGGTGTCCCCCAGGGCTCGGTTTTGGGGCCACTCCTGTTTAACATCTTTATTGATGATCTAGATGAGGGGATCGAGTGCACCCTCAGTAAGTTTGCAGACGACACCAAGTTGGGTGAGAGTGTTGATCTGCTCGAGGGTAGGGAGGCTCTGCAGAGAGATCTGGACAGGCTGGAGCGATGGGCTAAGGCCAACTGGATGAGTTTCAATAAGGCCAAATGCCGGGTGCTGCACTTGGGCCACAACAACCCCCAGCAGCATTTCAGGCTTGGGGAGGAGTGGCTGGAGAGCTGCCAGTCAGAGAGGGACCTGGGGGTGTTGATTGATAGCCAGCTGAACATGAGCCAGCAGTGTGCCCAGGTGGCCAAGGAGGCCAAAGGTATCCTGGCCTGTATCAGAAATAGCGTGGCCAGCAGGGACAGGGAAGTGATCTTACCCCTGTACTCGGCACTGGTGAGGCCGCACCTCGATGACTGTGTTCAGTTTTGGGCCCCTCACTACAAAAAGGACATTGAATTACTCGAGCGTGTCCAAAGAAGGGCAATGAAGCTGGTGAAGGGTCTGGAGCACATGTCGTAAGAGGAGCGGCTGAGGGAACTGGGGTTGTTTAGTCTGGAGAAGAGGAGGCTGAGGGGAGACCTCATCGCCCTCTACAGCTACCTGAAAGGAGGTTGCAGAGAGCTGGGGATGAGTCTCTTTAACCAAGTAACAAGCGATAAGACAAGAGATAATGGCCTCAAGTTGTGCCAGGGAAGGTTTAGACTAGATATTAGGAAGCATTTCTCTACAGAATGGGTTGTTGGGCATTGGAATGGGCTGCCCAGGGAAGTGGTGAAGTCCCCATCCCTAGAGGTGTTTAAGAGTAGGGGTGACATAGCGCTGAGGGATATGGTGTAGTTGGGAACTGTCAGTGTTAGGTTAATGATTGGACTAGGTGATCTTCAAGGTCCTTTCCAACCGAGATGATTCTGTGATATCTTAAAAGAAGCAACATCTACTCAGTTTGAAGGGAGTATTGTCCTGTTGCTGTTGTATCAGATATATTGCCTGTTTTGAGCATGACGAGATCCTGAGGTCACAGACATTTAGTTTCTGAAACTCGACTGGATCTATGTGGGAGAGGAATTACAGTGTACACAGAAGTAACTGTTGACAGGTACAGAAGGAGATTGAAAAGATGTGCCCTTCTTCCTAAAGTGTAATGGGCAAGTTAACCATGTATAATGCCTCAAAATGTCAGCACACAAGCAATGAGATGCAAAAAAGTACTTAAATTTAAAAAAAAAAAAAAAAGAGCCAAACATTAAAGTCTGAGATGTAAGAAATCAAATTTTCATAGTGGAAATAACAATAGCATGGGTAGAGTATACCCTGGAATTAACTTGCTCATACTCCTGAACTGTGTACGGCTCAAATATTTATTGCCACTGAAAGCAGCAAAAATGCAGAAAACACTCACATCTATTTTCCCTTCTCGAAATAAGATGTTTGACTTAATTAACTCATTTAATTGATTGACAAATTCCATTCTACAGAGTAAAATTTCAGTGTACACTTTGGAGATTCATGTTAAAAATACAGACTATGAAGTTCAACTGAAAGCAGGAAAACTATTTAATCATAATAAGTGTAAGATGCCAGTCTGGGTTGTAAAATCACTACAACCACTTTCACACTGTCCCCATAATTTATACACATTTCAAATAATTGGATCTTTAATACGATTCAACCAGCACTTTTATTAATGTTAAATTTTAATCAGCTGATAATTAAAGGCTGAGCTTATTGTTCTGTAACACCAAGGCATCCATTCTCTCCTCACTTATAGAAGATAATGATTTCATGTTTTCAAAAAACTCAGAGATCCATACATAACATTACCATGAATTACTGTACAGATTAAAATGTATAACAAAAAACTGAACCTTAGAGGTGCTCAGACGGCCAGAAACATACAATGATGAAAAAGACCATTGCATTAAGTTTTCCATACAACTTTGGCACTGTGATATTTAAAATATCCAATTTTAATAAGAGTAATAACCCCTATCATTAAATGTACAATATTGATAGCTTGGTAAAAGTTAGCTCAGGCCACTGTATTTGTCCAGCTCTTTGTAGGGAAATGTAAGCAGATAACCATACCTAAAAAAGGATACACAGTAAAATTAATCAAACAAGAAATCTTCAGCTAATTCTTCATTTGCTGTGTATAACTTAGAACATTTTGCATAACACTGAATTAAAGGATTTTGCTGAATTAAATTAATTCAACCTACAAAATATCTATTAAGCCACCAGGCTGCAAAGACACTGTGGAAATTAAATCTTCCTTAAGAGCCATAGTTAGGGTACAGCACATTCCCCCCACAAGCTGAGATTGTATTACAGTCAAGGTCTCTTGAGTCCATTTGGTCTATGTAAAGAAAGTCTAAGACATTTCTCCTACTCTACCGATAGAAATAAAAGGTTTGTTACTTAGTTGTTTAGCTTTGCCACACAAAATGTCACACTTGAGCATCTGAAATACCCACGATTGCCATACCTAAATGTTGGAATGCCCTGTGTTCACCTTAGTCTGAGGAAAGAACTGCACAGAAAAGAGAGAAAAAATTACCTAATTTTGAACCTCTTACTACCCTCCTTCTATGCATCTCACTGTCCCTCCAGCATGACATGGTCTTTTGTTTCTTCTTGTTTCTAGGCAATTTTATCTACACCCATGGTGAAAGGTGATAGTAACCATTCACTATAAATTTAAGAAACAAAATTTCTCTCTTAATGGGAGGTATCCTTCTAATCTAAAACAAACTCTGAGGTGGACAGGTAGTCCAGCACAATGATAGATCAAACAAACCAGGTGGACTGATCATGAGCAGCTTAATAACCTCCAAATAATTGCAGTATGACTATTACTAAAATAACAAGAGAAGTGTAAGGGGAATATTCACACCACATAAAAGGTTGTCACAGTCTATACATTTTAAAAAGTATGTTTGTACTTTGGGACATTTTCGATTTGTATGTTGAAATATATGTGCAGATAGGAACCCACCTGTGGAATTTTCCTTCATGAGCTTTATTTTTTTACCATATATTAGAAAATTCTTATCGGTATGCATGCATTTTTTTTAAGAACAGAGGACTGCTTTGCTTTCTATTTAGCTTTTATTTCTGCTTTGCCTTCTTGCTATTATGCCTAAATCTGTCTTGAGATAGACAGAAGCAGAGGTAAGTAGTACCATCTTATATATTATAAAGTTTGTTCTGAATCACTTAGTGAAGAAAAACATTTAGGTTAGAACTTACCTGACTGAAAGTAGGTACACAATTGAAAGACTCTATATAATAGGAAGATCCTGACCACAAACAAAAAATAGAGGTCAGATTTCCTCACCTTTTAATATTGTTCCCAGCCCTTAATGTAAGAAAGAGGACAAAATAAAATTCCTATTTATTGCTATAGTGAGCATAAGTAAAAACTATCTGAAAATAAGTGTACAGACTCAGGTGTACAGTATAGTCTCAGAGTCTGAAGGGTTTCTATATTGAGCCTTAAGAATGGTATGAAGACATTCAAATTGCAAACTCACCTTTTGTCATTTCTCTTTGAATCCTTATTTCTTAGGTTTGGTATTCTAGAAACTTTGTAGTCCTAGTTTAAAGAAAGGCTAAAGTAATGAACATGAGAGTGAGCAGGCAAACAAGTATGGTGGAGGATATCATGTGAGAAAGCAGATGGTTGCTGAAATTCTTGTGCAACATCACAAATGTCATACAGGCTCCCCGGGCTGTTGATAAGACATCTTTTAACTAATTAGATGCATAGAACTAGTTAAAACCTAGGTTTTTCAACTGTAAAGCTATATTATTTAAGGCACAGAGGCCACTCATTTTATCCTGTCTCTGACGAGACATTTTCATAGTGCTTAATGATATGCGTTTTAGTGCTAACTCAAAGAAATATATTGGGGAAAGTCTTCATGAAACATAAAAGAAAAAAAGAGAGTAAAGTGAGTTAATGTGTGAACCACACAGTGCCCAGACACCAGGCAGCTCAAGGTCAAACCAAGCATGCAGTCTTTCTTCATGACTGAGAGGAGTGACCTATAGATCCCTCTCACTCCAGTGTCTCCTTGGAAGAGGCAACTGCTTACCGACTGCCAGTCTGGGATAAGAACAACAGAAAAGCTGTCACCACATATCCCGACCAGTCTTCTTTAAGCTGGGGAAAGATGCTAGCCCTGCCTAGGTCCACTTTCTTTCCCTCTCTGGTTCATTGTCTTGCCTCACAAGGCAGCATTTCTACTCACTATGTTACTTGTATTAAATGGACAGATAGACTTCCTTCCTACAGTTTACTGGCCTCGCATGCTCCCTTTGGATAACTTGAGTACATCAGACTTCAAAATGCAGTTCTAAAAATCCATAACCTTTTTACAGTTGAAATCTTTTATAGGAGTCTGTGTACAGTTTATTCAGATCACAGGTGTTAGAAATTGAGTTTGCTTAGAGAGGAAGGAAGTGAGAGTATAATGCATTTTTCATACCAGATGATGACATGGAATGTAGTCATGCAGAAATCACTCAGCTTCTTCTTAGAGACTTGATTTCAAAGCACCATTAAGTAAAGCTGATTGTTTTGCCCAAACACTAACTTCATTACTTAAAAGTAATCTGCAAGGGAAATGCATGCTTTCTTTAATTCACTAAATGATTCGCCTTGTCAAAGTGTCAGATAAGACAAAGAACCTTTAAATCCCAGAAGAGCTTGCTCACAGAATGAAAGACAAGCCACTTTTTGTTTTACTGATTTATTTGATCAAGAATGCCTGAGTCATGAGTAACTTGCCTCTGTTATAAACTTCAATATAAAACTCAAATTAAGCATTCGATTCTAATTTCACTGAACATTACAGTATCACCAACAATTGGTCGGATGTAATGAAAAATTAAAGTGAACAGTCAGTATGCATCTACCAGGACAAAATAATTCCCTGCAATAGTAGAGCTAGACCTGACTCCCAGAAGCTTGTAGCAGTGCCATGTGGAATTTGGGAGGAGCTCTACTTTCATATTAAGACTAACAGGCAAATCCTAGCTGCATATGTCACCTTCTATCTGTAAATCAGCCGGGAAATCTCAGCCGCAGAATTATCTGTGAAAACTCTTTCCTACTTACTGTAGCAGAAAACTTCACCAAGTAATGTTATTTTCCCATCCACCAAAAAAGACTATGTTTCTTCCCTCTTCATAGGCTCCCATTAACTTACAATTACTGAGATCATTAGAAATAAAGCATCCATATTTTATAAATTTCATGCGAATTTTACAGGTCTGCATGATGTCAATTCCATCTTTATCCTGTGTAGAGTATGTAGGAATTCTGCCTAATAATAAGTGCTCTCTTAAGTGTGCAATCACATGTGTGCATGCAAAATATATTTTCTCATTCCAGGAAATCTATAAATTCACCACAGTCTATAGCAAGCATAGGTACAAAAATGGA